>NC_040029.1:6904950-7010980 GCF_000972845.2 Larimichthys crocea | reverse complement strand
AGGACTACAAACATGGTGGCGGCCAGAGCCACCACACTGAGCTTCACAATGGCTTCAGAAACCTGTGGGTGACGTCACGGATACGATGTCCATTCTTAAATAAGTTTCACATTAAAGGTCCAGTATGTAAGATTGTGGGCCTTTATTTTCAATAATATAATATTTACCTTTTTTAAAAAAACAACAAAAAAAGAGAGATTATAACCTGAAATCTAAAAAAGAAAAACAGTCCAGACTTCATTTGGGAAAGTTTTTGTTTAAAAGTTATGTAACACCCAAAATCAGACAAAATCTCAGATACAGTATGAGCACACCGGTTCATCATTACATTGCTCTTGTTCAGTACAGTGCCAAAAATGAAACCAATGCAGAAGGGCCAAAAAATGCAGTCCACTTGAGGCTGGCTCCAGAAGCGAGTCAGTCTCCATGTTTCCCGTCTCTCCCTGATGTTTACATCCACATCATGTAATGAAGTATTCAACCACGAAGGGACTCGAACCCTCAATCTTCTGATCCGAAGTCAGACGCCTTGTCCATTAGGCCACGTGGTCAATGAGTGGTTTATGAAGAACTGCAGTTCCTCAAACGTCCACTTGAGGCTGACTCCAGAAGTGAGTCAGTCTCCATAAGTCCCCATGTTTCACAGCAGAAATAAACATGTTTACAGCCTGGTACAAAAAACAGTTTTGGTCTCTATAGCTAATTTCCCATTCATGGCAACTGTACTGAGGGTGAATTTATATAAAACTGTTCAAATTATGTTAAGACTTAAAGCTGGGAGGTGGCAGAGACAGGACTACAAACATGGTGGCGGCCAGAGCCACCACACTGAGCTTCACAATGGCTTCAGAAACCTGTGGGTGACGTCACGGATACTATGTCCATTCTTTATACCGTCTTTGGTCACTTCAAGTCCAGGGTGAAAAATAGGTTTCACATTAAAGTTCCAGTATGTAAGATTGTGAGCCTTTATTTTCAATAATATAATATTCATAACTATGTCTTCATGCATGTATAATCACCTGAAAATAAGAATATATATTTTACCGAAGCCGCCATGTTGAAACACCATGTTACTACAGTAGCTCAAACTAAAACTGACTCCAGACAGGCCTTTCAAGTCTCTACACTAGGTAGGCATGGGTGAGAGAATTGCAATGCAGTGATTACACCACTAGATGCAACTAAATCTTACACACTGGACCTTTAAGGTTCTAGGATTGGTTTGCCCTAGTACATCTCTGAGCTCTCAGATCCAACTGTACCTCAATCAAAACTAAGCGGTACATGGCCTGCTTGTTTTCTCTGTTCTTTTCCTTATTTATTAGTATATGAGTTCGGATTGTTACGTCATCCCTGCTGCTTTTTCTTGCGCCACTTTGGTCAACTCTGATTGTTTTTAAATGTGCTTTATAAATGAACTGGATTTGATTTGTCCTCTGTCACCTTGTGTGTATTGTATTTATAGTTTATTTTTTGGCTCTGAATGTCTGCAAGTTAAATTAGTTTCTTTAGTTGTGAATACTTGGACCAAGTGTGTCACATATAGGTTGTTTATGACAGAATACAACCAAAGCATTTCAATGAGACCACAGTGTTGGCAGCATGTTGTCTCTGGCAACAAAGTCGGATCTGTCATGAACTCGCTGCATGTTGTAAAATCCTATCTGGACATCGTGGATTGTGTTTCAGTGTTTCATCTTTGTAGAAGGAAACATGACCCCCGTAATGCAGATGTGTTCATCAGCCTGGTAACAGTAACTTGTGTCCACTTTGACAACCAAAAATATGACCATACATGATGAGTGTGACCACAAAAGCCTTGGATTTCGGTGCTTCTGTTAAAAAGTGTATTATTGGCCTCATGAAAACTCAGCAGTAGACACCGAGAGAAGCCAAAGCCTTGGGTTTTCCTGGCAAATTTATGTTTGGTAATAAATGGAGTAAAGTGAAAATATAGCCTACGGTTTGGTCAGATTTGGCAGAAACATTTGAGTTCATTTAGTTTTTGACTCAGAAAAAAGCCTTAAATTGAACCAAGAGTAATGAATTTTGCAAAAATTCTCCCGACTTGTACTTCTTAAACGAATGGTTTAAAGATTGGAAGGGTGAAGTAGCTGATAGAGATACACCCAATACCTTTTGTGCTTTTCAAAAAGATCTGCTAATGGAGAATATTATTTTTAAAAAATAGAGACAAAAGAGACATGGATACAGGCAGACGGAAAAAGAGCAGGACATAGCAAAGACATCACAAAACAGAGGGAGAGAGTGACAGAAGAGGTCCTTGGCAGAGCCTTGTACAGCTGTTGAGTGCTGTCACACTATTCAGAAAGGCCAGAACTATTATCTATGACTGTACACACACACACATACACAGTGAGGGATTAAGCCAGCGACGACACTTTGAATAGGCCCCCGTATCGTCTGATTGGACACAAACAGGAGGCAGTAATTCATCCCCTTTTTAGTCGTGTAAACATGCCTTCACTGAGTTTCGCATGACAAGAGGGTGCAAAGTCCAACACACACACACACATAAATATACACTACATGGCTAAAAGTATGTGGTCACCCACACACATACATACATACATATTTTGGAACATGGCAGCAGGGATTAGCTCTCATTTAGCTACAAGAGCTTTAATCATGTCCAACACTGATGTTGGGTGATGAGCAAGGCCTGGCTCGCAGTCGGCGTTCCACTTGATTCCAACCTCCCACACCCAACTGGGATAACTTTTTCTTTGTGGTTTGAGCACAGGATAGCAATGGGAAGACTATATGTGACAAAACAATCCAAACTCAAAGGTACACTTACCATCTTTTGTAGCTTTAAGTTGAATCTCGTTGATGTCGTATGCTGTACAATGGATGGTATGGATACAGTGTTGGAAGTTGGTGCATAAGCTCAATTTGCATAGAAAACTACCCAGATCTTTGATATCATGAGGTCCACTTCTGTCAGCTGAGCCACTAACTTCCACTTTAGCCCTCTGCTAACTTGAATGTGCATAACATGATTTATTCATGTAGCTCTTGTTGACTTTCCAAATGTTATTGGACAAAACAGATCATGTGATGAAGTATTCAACCACGAAGGGACTCGAACCCTCAATCTTCTGATCCGAAGTCAGACGCCTTGTCCATTAGGCCACGTGGTCACTGAGTGGTTTATGAAGAACAGCAGTTCCTCAAACGTCCACTTGAGGCTGGCTCCAGAAGTGAGTCAGTCTCCATAAGTCCCCATGTTTCACAGCAGAAATAAACATGTTTACAGCCTGGTACAAAAAACAGTTTTGGTCTCTGTAGCTAATTTCCCCGTTCATGACAACTGTACTGAGGGTAAATTTTTATATAACTCACCTGTTCAGATTATATTAAGACTTAAAGCTGGAAGGTGGCAGAGACAGGACTACAAACATGGTGGCGGCCAGAGCCACCACACTGAGCTTCACAATGGCTTCAGAAACCTGTGGGTGACGTCACGGATACAATGTCCATTCTTTATACTGTCTTTGGTCACTTCAAGTCCAGGGTGAAAAATAAGTTTCACATTAAAGGTCCAGTATGTAAGATTGTGGGCCTTTATTTTCAATAATATAATATTCATAACTATAATTCATCCGAATTATAGTTATGAGTCACTAACTTCCACTTTAGCCCTCTGCTAACTTGAATGTGCATAACATGATTTATTCGTGTGGCTCTTGTTGACTTTCCAAATGTTATTGGACCAAACAGATCAAATTTTAGTCATGGATATCGTTTTTTACAGCCGCATCTTTCACCATGTAGGCTTATGGGATCACGTGATGTCGCTATTGCTGTCATTAATCATTTTGGTCACTATGTCAAAACCTGGCACTCTTCCTGGGGGATTTGAAATTGTCTCTGCTAAAGGATTGCCAAGAAATACCTCTTTGACCTTTGTCCACCTAAAAACTACTACACAACACATGGCAGAGCTGGAACGGGTCTTTAGCTCTCACGTAAGCCTAAAACAAGGAAAAACAAGAACTACTGTAAACACGTTGACCCCTGAAAGCAAACCAAACATGACTCGGTTTCTAATTGTAGCAGCATCATGTCACATCGTCCAGTTTTAGAAAACGCTGCTGTGGCAGAGAACAAAAATAAGCAAAGAAGAAGAAGAGGGTCACTTATCCTCATCATGATTTCATACTGTCTAACCTTGTGTGACCTTGTGAACAAGCATAACACTGGCTAATTATATCCGTTGGGAGGGAAAAATAAAAATGAAACCTCCCGAGGATGGCAGCCAGCTGGTATATCTTTATTCATATTTAATTATTTAGTAACATTTTAATGTGTCAGAATGCTAATATTTGCTAGAAAACACAAAGTACACTTGAGGCTGATGGGAATGTTAATATCTTTGGTCAAATATTGGACAGATTTTAACCTGATGGTGGCACTAGATGATTTCAAACCATCCAATAACTGTCTCACCAAAAACCACAACGCACGTGGTGGCGCTCCGGAGAAGTAAGAGTGTCATCAAAGCCATTGGGATTTCCTCCTTCAATGTCTGAACCGTGGACTGAATATAAAGATGGACAACGCATCTCTACTTCCTCCCACTGTATAAACATGAAAACAGAATATTCCAGATAAGGGTGCTGCCATTTAGCATTGGTGACGTCATTTGGAGCCTGTGTAGTAGTCGTTGAGGTTGAAGCCGCAATGTCAACGTCCTGTACACCCAGTCGACTCAATCGTGGCTCAGCTGTCAGTTGTGACATGACAATAACTTTTCATAGCATCAAATAACTAATGAAAACTAAACATATCAGAAAAACTTATATGTATGAGCAAAAATGGAGGGGTACTCCAGCGATGTTGTCATGTCGTCCATCTCTTCCGTGCAGGTTGAGGCAAATAGATATCTGATACCAGATAACAGCGTTGGGGAAAAGAGTGATCAAAAACTTGCAATGGAGCATCCTGTCTATCTTCCCTCCAACAGACCGACATCTTTACCCTTGATCTGGTGGACACACTCAGAAGATCGAGGTAGCTGACTGAGACGTGCACTAATAATGGTGTGGAAATGTGAGTATTTCTTTGACTTTTCTGTCAGATTTTAAGAAGAAGAACTTTTTTCCCCCCTTCAATGCATTGTCAGCCAAAGTATGGAGCGAAACTAAAGCGCACATTTCAACTTGTCAAACACAGGTGCGCCTAATAACATTAGTAATAGCTGCTTTGCATTGCAGTAACTGCTGAAGCAGAGCCATCATTAATGTTAGCAGTTACATCTGTTATTCCCCCTGAACTCTCTGCTATAATAAGTCAAAAAATGTCTTCCGTGAAAAGGGTTTTCCATGTGAGAGTGAGACTCAGATGGAAAACAGGTGATGCTCTTCAAGGACTGTCAGCACAGCAGGTGAGTCCTGTCTTATTTATGTAAAGGAAACATGTTCCTAGAATATTATTTCAGTCAAACTTGTGACTTGAAACTCCTCCGTTAAGCATCATAAACAGACAAAACCACTGGAAGTTATTAATTATTCTGATGTCTTCTAGAAAAGTCTGAATTACTGCAAGATGGTTTGGATATAATTGAATTTGACACACAGATTTCACCCTTTAAAGACACTTTCCTCTCATGCATCCACACTCAGTTGCCCTCCTAAACGTTGGCAACAACTTGTCTATAAAGGTTTTGGAGTATTGAGTTACATTCCCCAAATATCGTGCTCTCCTGTAGCGATTGCATAAGGGTCGCGTCATGCTCGGAGCATTGGCCGCCTCAGCTTTACCGTGGTGTTATTTTCAAACTAGCCTGGTCATGCCGACACGTATTTTTGGGCCGCTCTGCATTAAATTTAGAGCTGTCAGCGCCACGTCATCCTTTCCAAGAGGAAAATAAAGAAGAGAACAAGTCATATATCAGGAGAGGGGTAGTCCCGTTCAACGGCGCTCGACTGCTTGGTGACTGATGCTAAAATGAACCGCAAAACATCACCGCGGTGCCGCTCGGTGTCTTGAAATGACTACGCTGCAACATAATCCGGTATCTGCAAATCAGACTGTTTAGCGGATAAGAATGATGGAAAAACAAGGAGACAGTACAGTATTAATCTAACAGCTTGGCAAAGGTCAAGATTTGCATATAAATGCTGCGGTGGCAGGCCTTGATATGAGTGCATCCAGCACCGAGCCTTGAACAGAATTGATGAAAAGCATTTGATGCTAAAGCCTTAAGCCTCACAATCAGTTTGTCCTTCTTCAGTTCATAGCGTACAATGTGCATCTCTGCAGCATGCGTCATCATACGGTCTGCTTCAACATATCCATCCAAGATAGATATATTCGCTCCAACATAGGATATATTGTTTATTTGACCTTTATTCAAGCGGAGAAGGTTGCATGCTCATTTTGCAACGCCCACGTGCCTCACATACAGCTACATGCACCTCATACTGGTATTCAACCAGTAGAATTGTTTCTCTCTTCCTCCACTGTGCGCTGACTTTCTGTTTTGAGATTGAACCCGTCAACCTTCCATGCACAGGCGGCTCATACCCACCCCCTCCCTTCGGCCTATCCAGCCTGATGTTTCGGGGCTTGGCCGCTGACAGCTCTTGCATGTCTCGGTGTAAAAACAGTAGCTGTTGTAGATCACGGCAGGCAAGCCGGGGGATTAAGGAAGACAGTGATACCTGCCTCTATGACATAAGTGTCAGCTGTCGTCAACGCTTGACGATGTAACAGTAGATTTAGTGTGTCCATGCGTCTTCCTGACCTTGAAACCTTGAATACCCTTTTCTTCTCGGCTTCATCTACGCTGCTTTGGAGATTTTCACACAGCAGCCACAGCGATGAAGGCTCATTTTTAACTCGCTAATGCCTCCTCTTCTGTGGTTTGCTGTAAGGGTTCGTGCGAGGACAAGGAAGGCAGCTGGGTGCCAGATGAGAACGGTAATTAGGCCGGTATCCACCGGGCTTTGGTTACAGGTGCAGATCTGCCTGCAGGGATGAACAAAGCTGTCAATGGAAAAGATCATTCATGCTGAAACAACAGAAAGGAGGGAGGGGGAGGTTGGCTGGCTTTTGCTACAGAGAGCTAGAGCCAAGACAAGATAAATCGCTCTGAGTGGCATCGTGGCAAGCCGAAAGCAGGCGTATAAATCATTTTCCCGGGCGCTTTAAGAGCAAAAGCAGAGGCTTTGATTTTAGCTGGAGAGTCTGTGTATAGATAGAGGCGACAACTGCCACGGTGCCCAGCCACTGAACTACCAGCTGTTAGTATTGTTTTTAATCACGTGTTAAATTAGAGGGGCTTCTCATGTGACGCTTATGCGTGCGGAGCACAATGCAGAAATGTGTAGAATGGCTCCCTTGCTGTGTTTTAAAGCGACGCTGAAGAATCTCAGAAACAGTTCTGGCTCGCGGGGACGCTGCTTGTTCGATATTGGACCGCTGCCTGGTGGAACGCACACTGTAGGAAATGTTACTTCACTGTCTCTTTAATGTGCCTTTTGATTCTATTTTTGCTCCTGCGCTCGGCTGCATATTTTCCCTGCAGTTTTTATGTTTGCAAAACAACGTCTTAATCTCAGTGGTTAAGTATGTAATATCATAACAGAAACTAGAGGAATATAAGCTCTTGGTGCCATGAAAAAAGAGGATGTACATGTATATACACCGTATGTATACGTTTCCTGGTGTGTTTTATCTGGTTTGTCCTTCATTCCAGTGAAGGTAAATCTCTTTGCAGCCGCATACAGAGATATTTAGACAACAGTTTGCTTCCAAGTTAGTGTCAACACTTTGGAAAAGGCCCTTTTCTTGTTTTAACATGTCAGTTCCCCTATGAGCAAAAGCCAGGTCCATAAAGAAAAGCTTTTCCTCCTTCTTTGGTGTTGAAGTACTCGACTGCCCTGCACAGAGTCCTGATTTCAATCCCATCCAACACCTTTGGGACCTTATCGCCCAGCATGAGTGTTGGACCTCACTAATGCTCGTGTGTCTGAATGGCAGCAAGTCCCTGCAGACGCTGTCCAACATCTGGGGGGAAAGCCTGAAACCAGAAGTGTGGAGGCTGTGAGCAACGTCAGAGTTAGACAAAACAAGACTGTCAGCTGCTTTTTAACAACCAGGTATGGTTGTACTGATTGAGTGGCCACATAGTTTGGGCCATAAAGTGTAGTTTGACAGGCAATGACTGATGAATGAATCTACAAACCCACAAACAGATCAAATCAAACACTGACTCTAGATTGGATCTTTTGTGTGTTTTTGCGGGTTTTATGTCCACCGTAGTTTTTCCTTCATGTTTGGAACATAAGGGTGAGGCGAGTGGTCTTCAGTTGTTTGCAATGTGGAACTTATATAGTGCCTTTCTAGTCTTCCGACCACTCAAAGAGCACTGCATATATTACCCCCTCCAAAGGATCACAAGATGAATCTTTCTCACTCTCAACTCTGCATAACCTTAACACTTGACCCTGTTAATATGTGACATCTGGTTGGATTTTCAAAATAAAGTTCGCTGATGAACTTTTAAATGGTCTACTGACTGAGTTTATATGGTCACAGTTTGGTTGCGCTTAGTTGGCTTGGGTTAAAATAAGTACACAATGCAATGCAACACAGCCCAACCCAACACAACCCAATGCAACGCAACCCAACATTACATAAAGTAAGGTGTCCTGCCAGGTAAAAGTCCTGTCTTTGTTTGACTCCACCCCAAACCTCCTCCACATGTTAACTTTGTCACTCTTTATCCAAAGTCACCGGACTTCAAAGGCACATCAAAACATTAGAAATGACTCTACAGCGTAGGGGCCAGTGAGCAAGCAATTTGGGAGTGAGAATACATTGAAATGATTCATGGGATTGGAAAGATGAAAAGTTCCCACAGTTAATCTGTGTTTTTCTTTGTGTTTTTACCTCTTTGGGCTCTATACAATACAAGTACAAATCAGCATAAAATGGAAGTACTTCAAAATTCTAGTAAGTTTAGTCCTTGAGTGAATATATTTAATCACTGCATGTATCTACCAAAGTGGACATTCACCTTTTGAAAATGATCTCAGCTCAGATGCTACAGTCCCAGAAGACATGGCAACGACCGCCTGATTTGAGGTTTGTATGAGAAACTCCATCCTTCCATTCATCATTCATGCCTGCATCTTAGAGTGTCCATTTGCCCTTGGTGTTGTCGTGCAGCTCCCTTTGTCACACGCACACCCACACATTACAAACACGCACCACGTCTACACTCGACTATTAACATTTCAATGCGTGCGCTTGCAGTTTTAGATGTATTTACATCCTTTGTTGCTCTGCAATGCACTTTGCGACCAACCTGCTTTTTGTTAAAAGCACTTTGTCGATAAATTTGACTTCCCTCGACACTCAATACTGAGTCCATTAAGCCGCAGAGCCATGGGGCTACTCTGTACGCAAGGGCCACTGGTTCCAGTAAGGTATATCTGCTGAGCTCTCATTAGCACGCATCATCATACGTAATTCTGGCACGTGTAATGCCATTAGAGGGGATTTGGCATCTGATAGTTGAGTAATGGGATTAGCTCGGCGGTAAATCTCCAGGACAAGAACTGTAGGTCTTCCCCACTCAAAGGAAGACATACAGACACACAACCCAACTCGTCTTTTCCACATGAGCCTAATGCAAGTCATCCCTTTGTCATGGCTCACTAATGTGTTCTTTTCATTTCACACGGTTTGCTTTGTTGATGAAAATGTCGTTTGAGTACCGGCGACACGACGCGCGTTTTCACGCCGTCGCTCCAGGAAGACGACGATCGCTTTGTACACGACTGTAAACATGAAAAGTGACACAAAAAGTTCAAACCCTGGCTGCTGTCTCACCTCTGCATATTGGATTTCTGAACTGCTCGGACACAAATGCCCCTAATCTGGCACAGGAAAGGTTCGCCCATCCAACAAGCACCTCTGATTAGTATTCTCTGAGAGTATTCTCACCTCTTTAATGTCCAAGTTTGAGAACTAGTGTGTGTGAGGACATAAATAGTCTTTTCAGGTATCTTTACTCGAGTATTGATTTTTCTGACAACAAATATCTGTACTTTCTACTCCTCACATTTTCAAAACAGGCTCATTACATTAGTTTTAAAGCACTGAAGGAGAATTATTGAATTTTTGGTGTGTTTTTTTTTGCATCATTGCACACGTCCCCAACATCAATACCTGTGCATATCACCCCCACACAACAAGTTTTTGGCTTTGCAGAGAAATAGGTAAAAATATCCTTCAGAGACTTTACTTTTTCTTTTACTTAAGTAAAGACATTGACCCAGTACATCAACTTTTACTTCTACTTGACTAAAGCATGTGTCTCCTTTTGCCACGTCTGCATATTGCCAAAAAGAAACTCTCACTGACATGTACGTGCTTGCATACATCATCAGAACCCCTAAATCTACGTCAGATTACAATGCATAGAAATGCACCGTTTATGTTACCTGACTCCTTCTTTGAAGCCGTGTGTTCTGTTGACACTGATTATACTTCCTCGTTATTCCACAGATCCCCACTGTTTAGTTTTTTTTACATATTAGCCCACTATGTAAAAAAAGATGCTTACAAACAATAATATGTGTAAAAAAGACTATAAAGGCGTTAATAATATCATCATAAACATGTTTATTGTTAGAGTATAAGACGTTTATAAGTGATTACAAAAAAACTGTTCATAGACTGCCTAAGAAGGGTTATAAAATCATATATCGTATGTAGAAAATCTTAATAAAGCAAGAACAAAAGATTAATTTAAAAAGGTTAATGAGTTAAACTCAATAAATATGTGTTTATATGCCCTCAAGTGCTTATAAATGTTATATACTCTGACAATAAACATGTTTATGATGCTATTATAAACACTTTATTAGCATATATTAAGGTTTATAAGCCTTTTAATTACAAACAAACTTAATATAAAGTGTTTGATGGGATTTGGGATTTACAATCAGCTATGAACATTTGTTGTGTTTAATCAGGTTTTACAGCGTGAGCGTCAAATGCAAATAATGCGTCAGTTTTCTGTATTAATAATTCTCATAATGTGAAGGAAAGGTCACGCAGTATCAAGGTGATATAACAATGTTTTTGAGCTAATGCCAGGTTTAATGTGAATAATGTTAGGTTGTTGCTTTTATGCTGTAATATACACCATCATGGTTTCAAATGAGCCGGGCACCTTAATTTTACTTTTCTCTGAGTGACAAAATTGTTAGAATTCAGTGTTTCTTTCCATTTTTTTAACGAACAGAAGAGTCACCTTGCCTCGCTCACCACAAGCCAAACAAAGAAATCCACCTTGATGAGAATAAATACATTTACCTGCATCACTGCAGCTGGTAGGCTTTCATTGACCTTGCTTCAAAGAGACACAAAGAAGTGAACGGCGAAATGAAAACACGTCGAGGAGGCTCAACAAGGCGAGACAAAGGTGTGAATGTATTCATTTTCTGTGATAACATGGTCCTGGAATTAAGCTCATGTTTAATTCAGGTTGGATGATTGCAACATCCTCAGATGAAATGGAGAGAAGGCAGCACGTGTTTGGAAAAATCTTCATTTAGAGATATTAAATTAAAAACTAACAAACTGGAATGTGGATTTTTTTTCTTTTTACGTGCATGAAGAATAATAGTGAACAATTAAATTGCTCTGAACTTAATCATGACTACATTATTTTACTATCTTTTCTATATGAATAAGAAGAAAAACTAAAGAAAAATGCAGGTACGACAGTAGCTCAGTTTGTCGGGACCCGAGGCTGGCCGATCCAAGTCCAACATGGACCACAGTATGGCAGCTGGAGAGCCGCCTGGGCACTGCCGAGGTGGCCTTGAGCAAAGTGGTGCCTTGTTGGAGAGTTGCCTGGGCTGAGACGCCCTTGAGCAGCCCTCCCAGGGTGCTGCTAGGTGGCTTCTGCATCATCTCTCCACGTTTGCATGTCTATAAGCCCGTTGTGTGCGGTTGTTTTGGGCCTGTGTGTGTACATTAAGAGATTAATAATCCTAATCTTTTTATTATATTTTAATATTAAAGATTAAATTCAATTAGCAAAGGAGAAAAACCAAGAGGACAAAGTATGGTCATATTTTGTTTTGGTCTCAAAATGCAGATTATTGGTTGTTGTTAACGCTCTTTTTTTATTGTTAATTGATCAACACAGATGCCAAAACATTATCTTTAACCAAAAATCATTGCTTATGACTAAAATTCATGATACTTGGGGGTTATTTTTGGTTTAGCTGACAAATGATGATCGTGCAACTGAGTCAAGAGTGCGTGCAGGGTTTGCCCTAGATTCCTGTAATTGAATTAGTCAGTTATTTGTGACACAACGCAAAGGAAACTAAAAATGAAGTTTAATCTAATAATAAAGCGGTTTGGTGACCGTAAAGGTCCTGATATGGTATCTGTTTGAGGCTTTCTCATATTTTTTGCTGAGTAATCTGTGACATGATGCACATCCTCCACATTTCCAGGATGTGCTCTTTGCAGAGTGAGTTCACTCGTGTTGAAAGTTCAAAATCATTGCCAGGGGAATAACATCTACAGGAACTGAACTCCTCACCCGGGCTTGTGTTAGTGCCTCAAGGTCTGACCATTAAACTATGTACAGGGCCTTGTGTTTTGCTGGAGATGAAAGCCCAACGCTCCAATATAGAACAGGTGACTCAGCTTCCAGCTTGGCAGAGAAATCCCCTGAGACCTTTGACCTCCTAATCGTTTAGCAGCGCTTATGGTTGGAGATCTGCTCCATGCTATTAGAGAGATTAGTGTCACGCAGATTTGGGAATGGGCCAAGCCTATATCTGTACTTCATGGTATTCTCAGCATTTATTACTGAGCACCCAACCCATGTTGAAATCTGATATGTGACCGTAGTAGCTCAAACTGCAGCATGAGGCCATATGTAGGTGTAATATGTGTTGACCTACATAGAGTGACAGGCTATATGTTGGAAGCATGCTGCTGATTTGAAACAGGATCTATTTTATTGGTTAAACCTCATGAAACATCACTATAATTGGCTGTGGATGCTCATTAAGATGTCCCGCACAGCTTTTCTGTCTATTTTGGACATTAAAAAAAAACACACTATGCTCAATAATAACAGATACTGTACACACAAATACACAGATTGTAGCCTATAATAGCATTTTAAATACAAATGCACGTGATAAGAGCATGGTAGAGATTGTTTGGGGTTATTTCTATTTGTTGGAGAAGATGTCCGACTCTAAAACACGCCGCCCTCTTTTCTTGCACCGGCACACGCTGGAGTCCAAAACGAGCAGCCTTCCAGAATTAAAAACAATCCCCAGCTCGTAAAGCACTTTCATCAAGTTGGCTAAAGAAGGGGCGTGGTAATACCGGAAACGAAGGATTCTGCCTTCAAAATAATAGTTACCAAAATAAAAAAAATAAAAAAACAATTATATAATCTACCCTACTGATATTATTGTATTCCCTGGAATATTTCTGTTGGACCTAATGAAAAAGAAAATAAAAATTTGATCGCAAAAAAAATAAATAAATGTATATTTGATTACTGTGTTTGTTTTATTCTCGAAAGAACGATTCTTGTACACAAGCAAAACCTTAATTTAATGTAATGTAAATATGTATTAATCTAAAATATAAGTTTATTTTTTTGGGCACGGGTGTTTTTTACATTAGGTAACGATACACGACCCACTTTATGGTTCAAATTTATTAAACTTACTTCATTATCAGCTATATTTTACACACATTTTGTATTGTGTGTCCTGTGTGTTTTTTTGTTTTGTTTTTTGCTTTGTACTGTTTGTTATTGTGCTGTAATATGTTTTAAATGTGTCTGCCGAAGGGACTGCAGATGAAACGTATATAATAATAATAATAACAATAATAATAATTAATAATAATAATAATAATTAATAAGTTTAATTTATAATGCACTTTACATTTGAATCAAATCTCAAAGTGCTACAATACACACGCAAGGTATATGCACACAAAGCAACAGAAAAAAAATGACAAATGTAATAGTTTATGTTTAATACTGTATATGGTCCCATTAAATGAATTAAAATAAAATAAAATAAAAACAATACTGCGTTTTATTCTTGTAGGCTAACATTTTATTTTGAAATACCTCACCGGAAGCTTTGCTTTGACGGTTTGGCCAGCTTGACGCGGGACGGTGACGCCATCTTGAAATTGTCCCGACCAGAGGAGGCGAGGAGGAGACGGACTTGGGAAAAACCAGCTCGTCCTTAAAACTCGGTGGCTGCGTTAGCCGCACGGATTAACGGCAGCTTTAGGGGCCACTGCCACCACGGGAGAGCGTTTGCACTCGTTCGCTGAAGTCGTTTCGACGACGGGGAGGCTGTTTGGCACACTTTGGAGCGGACCGGAGGGAGCCTCGTAGTCGGTTGTTTCCCCGTTGGAGCGGGCTGAGCTCCGGTTGTGGCCGGGCAGCCCCGTCTGACTGTCGGACCAAACTGACGCTTCCACACGGAATATAACAACACGCCGTTAACGCGTCTGGAGGTTGGATTTGCTCATATATCAGCAACCTTTTTTATTTTTTTATTTTTTTTAAAGCTGAAGTTTGATTGGAGAGCGGTGTGCGCTTGATTTCCAGTCCGATGGATGTTAGCCCTGCCCGGCTGTGGCTCGGCTCGCTGCTCCGCTGCTGTGAGAAAGAAACAGGTTGAACACAGGTGAACACGTCGCTTCATAACAATGCTGCAGACCTGCCAAGTACATGACAGCCCGGGCTTGAATGCCAACAAGTCGCCCTCCATTGCTTGTCTTTAAAAAAAAAAAAACCTGGAAATACCACCGACCCTCCTCCTCCTCCTCTTCTCCTTCTTCATCCCCCTCTCCTCTGCCTTTTTTTTCAGGCTGGCATCACCTGGGATAATTTTTCATCTTGTTAAAAATGTCCTTTCTGCAGAGACGGTGCTCTGTTGAGCTGCAAGACATTTAATTTGACTCATTTGTTTTTTTTGATATTTTTTTATTTTTTTGTTTTGTTTTTGTTTTTTTTTCTCTTTCCAAGTCAGAGGATCACATTCGGATGGAAAATGGGAGACGCCACCAAACTGGCCTTCGCCGTTTTCCTCATCTCCTGCTCTTCAGGTGGGTGTGGAGGGTGGTGGTGGTGGTGGTGGTGTTTCTGCATGGCTAATGTCAAAGCTGTGGAGGATTGCAATGCAATGCTTTTATTGTTCAACCTCTGCAGAGAGCAATGCAATAGCTGCACGTTGTGTTTGGGAGAATGCAGTGCAATGCAAACCCTGTGGGAAGGAAGGAGGCGGAGGAGGAGGTGGAGGAGGTGGAGGAAGAGGGGGAGAGATCCCACTCTGCCTCATTATTGGTGCCCTTTTTTTCTTTGCGTCCTCCATGTGTGGATGCACATGATGCAGATGTCAACAGTGAGCACAAGATGGGGACCTGGTTTAAAATGAGCATAATCTTATTGTTTTGTCCTCTGAACTTGCAAGTATAGACAATTATGTAATTAATAAAGGCTGATGTAAGTAGGAAGACACACCGAGAGGCTCTAAAACTCAATCAGGGAGCAACAAAAGGCGAATAACTCTACGAATCTGCCTCATAAAAAGCTCCCGTGTTCGCTCACGTCATCGTTACTATAATGATCCAGAGGTATACTGGCTCGAAAAGGTCACAGGAAGTTTGTTTCAGATAGCAGAGGGTGGATGAACTAGGTGTAGGTGGATTTAACCTTTTCCCCAGCACATTTCAGTCGGCGTCGCAGCACTGAAAATGGTCAACAGGCTGTTCAACATCCTTTCATGTGTCTTCGTCTCCCAGAGGGTGGACGCACGATGAATGCCGTCAGGGTCAGTGGACGATCAGCAGAGAGGGAGTCCATCCCAGAGTGCTCAGCGTGTTGGTTATGCGACTGGTAGATCTGATTTAAGGCGTCGCGACGCTGGAAGAAACTGTAAAATAATTTTAAAAAAGGGAATCGGCGAAGCTTGACGTGTTTGTTTTGGGTTTAATTGTACAAATTTGATGTTCCAGTGGATGCACCTCGGGAATACTGGCGCCCTCGAGGACCTCGAGGACCTCGGTGAACCTGTTCCACCACGTCACGTGACTCTAAAAACGGTACACGGTGACGTGTACGACCAGGCAGCATTCCTCCAGAAGTCTAAAACGCCAGCGGGGGGTGGGGGGAGCACATCACGTGAAGTTGTTGTGATGCAGAAAAGGTGTCAAACAGTAAAACCCACCGACCTTTACAGGCTCACCGTGGTTCCGCTTTGTGTTCCCTGTTTGCTGGATTGTGATTGACAGGATGCAGAGTTATACGGGTTGAAAGAATTGTTCAGAACAGGAAACGCATCTTTTGTTCATCTCGTTGTTGCGTACGAGATGAAAGAGGAAGTGCATTCACGAGGAGCGAGGTTGAATTTAAATTTAAAACATTGTTGGCCTTTTGTTTGCGTGCTTGTGCAACCGGTTTGAACGACCTGGCTTCTAAAATATCCCAATATAAAAGCTGCTCGTATGAAGGTAAAACGAGTCGGAAAGCGTGCTGGAATTGTCCTTTTTTTTTTTTTTGTACAATGAGCCCTGGAGTGTCTTTGAGGAGAAATGAAAAGGCTTCTCAAATACGGTAATAGTTGGGGTTAGTTAGTGTAAGCCAGGTGGTCTCTGTGTTTCACAGAGCAGCAGATGATTATTCCACTCGCTCATTACTGTCTGAAGTGGGAGGGGGGAATGAATGGTTCCCACTCGAGGTGGAATCATAATCCTTTTATGAAATCCAAGTTGAATTGGCACAGCTCAAGACGATCCGTCTGATAAGGGCAGGGCACTTAGCCCGGAGAGGTTTGATTTGATGAGGCCTATTGCGACACATGCCAAAAAAAAATCCAAGATAACACTGACGTTTGTTTTCTTTAAAAATTATTATTATTCAGGTTATATAAACTGCAACTCACAACTCAAGAAAAACTGTGTTTTTTTTATTTTAAAATTGATTTTAGGTTGTTTAAATCAAGTCCTGCGGTCGGGTTTAGGACGTTCCACCAGGCAGGAAGTGATGAAATGACGCCAGGAACGTTTTAGTTCATCTCGCATGATCATAAATTGGCA
The DNA here is from genome assembly GCF_000972845.2 of Larimichthys crocea. NCBI lineage: Eukaryota > Metazoa > Chordata > Actinopteri > Sciaenidae > Larimichthys > Larimichthys crocea. The sequence goes on along the minus strand of NC_040029.1, from coordinate 6,993,826 downwards.
TATTTAACAAAAAAAGCAATTAGAAAATATCCCGATAGACTCTGTGAACGTGCGATTGTTGCCACTTTCTGACCTTTTTAAGAAAGAGATTCAACGAAGCTGACAAATCATCAGTCAAAGACATTAATATTTATTTCGACTCATGCAAAACATACGACATTTTTGTTCTACGGAGGCCAAAGTATGTTTTTAATTTAAAAAAAAAGAATATTTAAAGAGTGTGAACTTTCTTGAACTGCAGTGATGTTAAATCATCCGTCTTTGCTCACTACATCTGAGCCTGTCTCACCCTCAGCTGTGCGTAAACTACAACAAATCTTCTAAAAGGCAAAAATGTGAATCTATAAGTTATCGTGTCACGCTGAAAAAACATAGTTTTAGCTCTAAATAATCACGTTATCGTCCACATTGGTCAGTATTTTTGCTTTGATAGATTAATCTTAATAGCCTTAAAATCCGACCTAACTCATTGTTGTACTCTGCGTTTCTTTTGGCACAGGAGGTGTCTGTGTTCACACAAAAAAAAAACCTGCAGAAAAAAGCGTCAGAAATGTGATATTTGACCTGGTTTAATGTTGCATTCAGCAGCTGCCCAGTGTTGTGATCCATGCTGGCATGTCTGAGCGCTGCCGTAACACATGGCGGGTCAAGGTTGTCTGCCAAAGTGTTGATGTGACAGGATAGTAAATGGGCTTCTTGTGTTAAGTTTTGCAACTTGAAAAAAAAAAAGAAAAGACCCCTCTGCTGAAGTGGAAAGTGGCATTTCACTTCCAACAAACTGATAATGTGACTCGGCGGCGGGCGCGCGTTGAACCCGGGTCATCCGCTCGAAAGGGCGACCTCTGCCTCAGATCTCATGTGAGCTCCAACTGCAAATTGGTAAATATTTACCGTGCTGCCTCATAAGTTGTGGCACGTTCGCATCCAGATGTCAGATTCAGTGCAGAGCCGAGCTGAAGGCTGATACAAAAAAATCAGACATGTGGCGAAGATTTCATTTCAGCGCCAGTGTGTCAACACAGTGAACGATAAACAAGCCAATTATGCAAGCTGTACTCCTTGCGTGGTTAGTAACGGCAATATTTGCCTGTCACTTGACCGTTCGACCCCACGAGCGTCACATTTTCTCTGACGAGTTAATGAGTATAAATTGGTCCGAGTCGAAGCAACAAGCCCTCGTCCTGTGTCTCCTGATGTGAATGCAACCCGAGCAATCAACCAGCGGCTGCAGAGGTCGTTCTCCAGAGTCAAAGTGTTTGTCTTTGTAGATTTGTGCATGTATAGTTGATAGATGTATAGAAGTCAAGTCTCATGCTCTGCCTTCACATTTGGCCTGCTTTTTTGTACACTGCAGCAGTTTCACACAGACATTGATCCTCTTCCACACCAGTGTAAGGTTACATCAATATGGCGAGGATGAAGCAGCTCTGGGTTTTTTTTTTTAATCCTCAGCAGCACAACAGATCTGATGATTCAGTTTCAGCTCTGCTACACATCAAACTCAACTTGAAACGGGATCTGAACTCTGGTCGATCATCAGACCAGCAGGGTCTCTGGGCGTTCTGTCCCATTGAACCGGGGAAAGCTAACATTTACCGCTCGCATTAACCGGCCCGAGTTGGTTGACTTCCCTGGCACCGGCTTAAGCCTCTCTGTCACCGACTGTTTTTGAGGAAGGCGGCGTTTTACAGCCGACCCTGACCTTTGACCTCCCCGCGGAGGATTGAATCAGACGTTTCCCTCCTGACACGCAGTTAATTATCTGATTCTTTTCCTCGAAATGTTAAAAAAAATCTTGTCGACTTTGTAACATGAACAAGCTAAAAAAAAAAAAAGACCTGACCTTTAAAATTGGAGGTGTAACTGACAAGTCTTTTCACAGTTGATTCAAATGTTTTTGTGTTGTTAATCATTCAAGTACGATTCAATACAAGGTGAAAACGTTGCCTTTGCAGATGGCATCCCCTGACCTCCACACACACACACACACACACACAGAGTTACTATACTATTTAACTACAAACCCAGATACACTTTGAACACAAGAAAAAATAAAACTGTCATTAAAAATCCGAATAGCTGACTACAACTAATGTTTACTCTGATTGGCTGGGTTGATTATTCATTTACCTAAAAAACCACGACACAGCCGCTCTATCGGAGCTTCCTTACATGTCTTGTAAACATATAACTGCTTTAAAAAAAAGTGTAAATCCAGCAGGAAACGTGGCCTGAATCACATAAAAAACACACAAGGTTTGTAATCCTTCACTACATTGTGACACAACCACTCCTCCTGAGCATCCTGTACCCTTCTGCTGCAGTGTTTTGGGTGTTTCCTACAGTGGCCAGAGGCCGGCTACCAGCTCTGCCCCCCTCCCTCCCCCGTCCCTATCTATTTCTAATATGTTCTCTTGCATTATGCATTAGGCTCCGAAAAAGCACAGGTGTATTTGTTAAGGCCAGATGTAGCCTCGATTTCCCATCGGGTCCAACTAGTCAGACTGCTTCCTTCCAGGGCCGTGTATCATTCTGTGCTTTAACATCATAAAAACAAGCGCCGGGTTCATGTTCGCGGAGGTAAAATGGTGACCAGACACAGCGTGTCGCCGGATTTCGGCTGGGGAAATTATGACCCTCCAACCAGTCAGAGCACTGGTTAAATTTAGAGCACGGGCCAGGTGTTTCGTGCTCCCTGCACACTTGAGGCAACATGGTTTTGTGTGTGTGTGTGTATTCTGCATAATTATGTTTATTATGAGGAGAATTGCAGTTTTAATGCGTTACGGTGTTTCTTTAAGGTGGAAGTCAGCAATAATCTACTAAACAAGGACTTTGGAGCCGACCATCGACCCCAAAAAAACATGCCAAAACTTTTTGTTTTTTTCTTGTGGTGAACTTTCAATCAACTCCAGTTCCGATCACTATCTCCGTGTTTTGCGATTGATCGTGTAAAAAAAACAAAACATGACGTGACCTTTTTTCTTTTTTTCTTTTTTTTTAAATTACACAATAATGTTTGATCAGATTGCGACACCCCAAGGCCTCTTAAAACACACTCACCACATGAGTGTCTATCTAAACTTTCACTACAATTAAGAATCATCAAAACACCATAATTGCTATTTGGGGGATTTTCTTCAGCTCGCAGCGATTTGTTTCAACCTGTTCCCGGCATCAACGGGCTGAGTATTTCCACATAGGACAATACACTGGAAAAGCACCACGCAGATTAAGTAATTGGAGGTGATCATCGGAAAGCCAGTTCAGTGTACTTTTCGGAGGCTGACACCATCTCATGCAGTAAATCTCGGGATCCTCCAGACAGGTCAAAGCAAATGCGAAGGATTATTTGCAAATGCTGAAAGGCTCCGAGTCTTTTTATATCAGCGGTGTAGAGGCAGCGAAGGGACTAAAATAACATACATATTTAATTGAGCTTTCACCTCCTGTGAGGAAGCAGAGGTGTGGGCTTGGAAGACGGCTCAAGTCCCTGGCTAAAAGTCTGATCCTGATTATTCAGCTCAATATTATGATTAGAGGTATTAATCATTTCTAGAGCGTTTATTCTCTTGACCTTTTTTTTGCGTCTAAATACTCCGATGAGTGAGGAAGAGCTCCTCTGATTATACTTGGGATTTATACCTGATTAACCGTGTCGCCGTAGGAGGCCGAAGAGAGGCCGCGGAGTCCGCCTCGTAACCGAAAAAGGTCAGATGTTAGACATCCGCTACAGGCTTTCATCTTGTCAGCGCGTCCTTGAGCAGAACTCTACCTGCTCAGCTTATTGTAAGTCACGCCAGATAAGAGCATCAGCTAAAAGCCTAAAATGTAAATGCAGAGCGAGCGCACCTCTGTAATGGGAAGTCGATGAATTGCCCCTGTAACCATCACAGACTCAAATTAAAACAAATGATAGGGAAGATAGTAAGTTCAGGGTTGGGGGGGAAAAACAAAAAAAAACCTCACCACCTTTAGTGCGGTGTTTTTTTTTGTTTTGGGATATTCGCCGATGATTGAGCCTTAAAATCGCTTTCTGGATAAACTATTCATATATACAGAAGTGTTTTATCCTAGTCTAGACCACTTGATGTGTCGATCCCCAAGAGAACCGGTCCAGAACAGTCCTTTACTGTAATTAATGCATCCTGCAGATGTTGCTTTATGTGCTTGGGAGAGTTTCAGTCTAGACAGACTGGCTGCTCAGACGGCGAGGCCCTGCTTTGATCCTTGATTAAAAACTGCGAGCTGTACATTCATCATGCTCTTGTTTCAGGCTCTCTCAAGGGTCCTCGCCTGCTTTACGCTCCCCTCCTTCCTCCTCCTTCTCCTCTTCGTCTTCGTCCATCTCTTGCCAAGATTCCTCGCTTGTCATGAAGGTCGCTCTAACCTCTTATCACCAAAACCACTAAAGGGTGATGGTTGTCTCCGGGACTCGGCAGGTTGGGGGTGAACGCTGTTCGCTCGTGATGTTGCGGGGCTCATTATCCCGCTGTTATTGCTGTTGTCACTATCTAATAAACCTCAAATGTCATTTAGGACATTTGTGTGAGCTGCGGAAACAACAGATCTTTGGTGTGACATTTATTCGGCTGTAATTGTCACAATAACCCATTTAGAAGAACTGAAAGCATGTAGATCAGGACAGAAACCCAAAAGAGGACCGGCCTTGAATACAAGATTCACAAGGGCTCGTACAAAGCCTTGAAAGTCTGGAAAATGCTTAATTTAACCACTATGTTCTCAAGGTGTTTTTTAAAACATCTTCTTGGCGTTTCATCGACACGATCACTCGTGAAAACATCTTATCCGTCGTCTTCTGCAGGCGTTGGATAATCATGAATAAAACATACAAAGTGGATGCAGAGAACATTCATTGATTCAGATCTGATGAAAAAGGCTCGCAGAGACTGAGAATCCTTCGTTTGGGCGCCTTGAAAGTGCTTGAAAAGAAGCCTGTTTTCAGCTCTTGTAGCTGACTTGTTTTCTGCTGGCTCACTTGTAGCTCAAACCACCGTCTCAATTGCCAGTGAGGTGAAGAGGGGGGATCTGTTCAGTCTTGAAAACCTCTTAAGGTTTGACAAGTTTTTCTTCCCGAGGACAACTAACAGGAAGGGGAGTTTTGAAATCTCTATCATTGGTATTGATAAACAAAACTAGAAGCTCTGCAGATAGATTATAGTTATCCTCTGTATCGAGGGAAGGCAAATTCTTAGCTTACTGCACCTGTAATATAATCTCAATTAAAAATACACAAGTGTTGGTGTTTTATTTTGGCCTTGAGGGGCCTCGTGACCAGTATGCGTCATTAGTTTACACTAAATATAAAGACGAGCCAGGAGTCAGCGAGGTCGTCTGACGTCTGGATGGATGAAAGAGACGAGGAGAGGGGGTGGGGGGGTTTATTGACTCCCAACATTTTAGGTTTGTCTTGTACAAATGCGAAGCCGGCGAGTGCAAACAGTGAACATAATTGAACGGCAGACAACATGTCTTGGAGGTGGCCCACGTGAGATGACTCACGAAAGGGGCGGCGCATTACTTACACACATCATCATCATCATCAGCAGCAGCAGCAGGCTGTGATCTAGTGTGGGCTAACCTTGACCACACAGTGTATTTCTGTACACTTTCAGACTCTCTCTCCTCTTTTGGTTTCTAGTGAAAGCAAAGCTGCAGAAGGTGAACCCGATATCATATTTTGATTACACTGACAGGAAAGGTATTCGCAGTATGAACCGTCATGCTTTTTTTTTTTTCTGCATTACCTTGTGATGGGCGCTCGGAGCAGATTCAATTTCTGCATTACCTTGTGATGGGCGCTCGGAGCAGATTCAATAGCTTTACAGCGGTGGATTATGGAAAATATCTCCTGCTGGATTCACAAAGGACCAGTCTCCTCATATATATGTAATAGTCTCCGTCTCTGCGCCTCCCCCCCACTCCCTCGGTTCTCTTCTCATTGATTTCTTGTTTAAAAAAAATAAATATAAATTGAAATGCCCATGCTACAGGCAGGCTTTGGTGCTATTGCAATGTCACTGCAAACTCAGTACACAGTTCAGCTTTAAGCCCAAGTGGCACTTAACACACCCTTCAAATAAATCCAAACAATTCAAGCATAGATGGGATAGTGGGGGGTTTAGCTGGAGCTGGAGGTGGTGGTGGTTGGGTTGCAGATCCTTATACAGTACCCCACGAGAGATAACGAGGAGTTTTAAATTGCTCGTTCTGTAAAGAATGTACGGTATGCAGTGGCTGACTGCAGCCCATTACACACGAGGACCACGGGGCTACGCTGGTATGCGCTCCTTGTGCAAACGGTACAGTCGGTTCACGGCGAGAGGAACCCAGGCGCTCTCTCTCTCTCTCTCTCTGTCTCTCTCTCTCTTTCTCCTGACCCGTCCGGCAACCGGGCTCCATCAGCGCTAATTGAGGCGGAGACCAATGGGCGTTTGTCGCTCGCGCATACCAGTGGGGATTAAAGGGATTGGATTCAGTTGCTGAGTGCTGTGGTTTTTAATGCCCACCCCTCCCCATCTCCACCTCCTACCACCACCACCACCATGTGCCCTCCTCCTGCCCACGGAAAGAGTGCAGCCTTTGTGACCAGCTCACCCCAGCCAACCCGACCACCTCTGCCATGTCACGACACCCATCAGATTGAGCATTAACGCTGGACTCCAGCGAGACCCAGGCAGCTCTGTGAAATGACTTGTCTACTGTAAAATACTGTCTGGCTGTGAGCGTCTCTGTGCACAGACTAGACTGTTACCTCTCTATTCATTCAGCCACAGCAACAAGATTACCACTCAGGCTGGAGAAATATGAATGTAATGCTACAACTTATTTCACCCAAAGAACAAAAGTAATCTGTGTTTGGATAGCCCCAAACATCCCCTCTAATCATTTTTATGATTATTTCCAACCAGTGATGAGGCACTAAGACTATCTTCCAACCAATCCCGACTTCCAATCCCAAACAGTGTGCACTCAGGTGGTAATCTCCCCACCTGCTAACACCTGAGATGTCAAATAGCTGTAGATGTGAAAAAAAAAAATCTTTATCCAAGCCGGCCAGGAGCTCCCCTAAAGGAAAACGGTGGGATGCATTTCTAGCTGGCAGTGCCCACGTTTCTCCAGTGAAAGGATTGATGGCGGTGGTGCAGAAAGGAGAGGTCAGATATGGAAAAGCTATTAAAACGATTTGTGTTTTTTTTTTTTCTCTCTCTCTTCTAGCGTAATCTCTCAGTTAATGCTTGGATCAGCACCCACTCCCTCAGGATGTTTCAACATTCTTTCTTGCTCTGTTGCAAGTTTTTGGTCACTCTCGTCCCCCACGCTGTTGGTGTTCATTTTTTGTGCTAGTTTTGGTTTTAGTTATTTGATGCTCGATTGCGTCATGATTGACGCCAACCCTGATTGCTCCAAATGGCGTCACCAGCGCAAGATAGAAGCAGCTGCATCCAGAATGTTTTAACTATTTTGACGCGTCATCTGTCTTTTATATATACTAATAAGTATTAGAGACATATCGTTTAATAAGCCACCTTGATAGAAGAAGTTCAGCTGAGGTAAAGCTGCTTGTTTAGACCCGATCCGAGCCTGACAGCTTCCAAAATTTCGTCGCGCGGCCCGACTTGACCCCAAAGCCACGTCAGATCTTTCAGTTTCCCTCCCTCCGTATCTTCCCAACATACACACACACACACTCTTGACTGCTTCTTCTACTCCTCTATTGCACAACATGACAGAACTAGTGCAGAATATTTGCAGGATCTGTGGAAGACTGTTTCTTCTCTTTCACACGTCATCACTGCTTTTTATTCAATGGGTGCAGCAAGGTGTTAGCACTACTATAATTAGAAGTTTTCTACTGAATGCATGCGGTTTTTCACACACGCAAAAGCTGTATTTAGTCGTGCCTTGAATCAGTTCTGTGGGGGAGGAGTGTCAAATTGCATCAGTAGCAACAACAAGCATTGCTGGCAAGCCAAGAGGCCGGCTCTGCAGACAGCATTTTGACCCATGGCCTCAGCCTAACTTCTTTATTCAGCGCTGTTTAAAAATCATCCTTCACATTTGTTTTTTAGTGCCAGTCGCATGTATTCCCACACAAACCAGCGCCCATAACAACCATACATCACCTCAAATCTATTTCATCTCGGCCCCGGACGCAGATGATAAGTTGATCCTTAGAACAAATTCCATCATAACGAACAATCCCCGCTCCTGGCAGGCACACAAAAAAAGCCTTGATGAATGAGTTGTTTACCTACTTCGGTGCACGCAGTGCCGAGTGCAGGCCTGGCCCGCCAAAATGCCACTTCATTATGAGGCTACAGAGCAGAGAGCGCAGCACAGGCTGCTTCTGTGACCGGCAACAGAGAGGAAATTTGATATTAGTCCATGTATTCCTCAGCAGTTGACGGACGCTTCTCGAGTCTGAAATGTCACATTTTAATGCAATTAGCGACTGATAATAAACCCATCTGTGACATTTCACGTCTTTTTTTCCCAACTCCTTGCATTTTTTTCTTGCACTTTTTTGGAGCTAAGCTTGCGGTGTTCCCACGGCACACGACCCAGAGATCACCTGTCAGTGAAACCAGAAACGTGAAGGCATTACTTCCTAAGGAAAAAGCTATCAGTGTGTTCAGAGGAGCAAATTGAAAAGCTTTTTTGTACACAGTACAGGTCGGATCATAGTGGTGTTAATACAACCGGCAATGGAGGCAAGCCAAGTATACATTTATTTATATGAAGATATGATTTGCGTTCTAAACTGTGACCCCTTTGGCAGGTGTTATAATTTCTCTTTACAGTCAAACAAAACAGTTTTTTCGCTACCTGCCACACAAGCTCAAGGTTTCCTAAACTAATCAGACACTTTGTGTTTCTCCAGCTTCAGTTTTGGAGTAGAGCGAGCGAGTGAACCCCCCTGGGCGTTCGCTGGCTTCCCGCCAAACTGTCTTCGTCGAAATTTCTGTAACATTTGGCAGGTGGCTGGTGGTCATTTCCCACCCAGCATGCACCTCACTGGCCTGGCCGCAGATCAGACCAGAACTGCTCTGCTGCGTGGCTCCTACCTTGTGGCCCTCTCACTTCGCTAATATAGAGACATGCACCAATTCACAGGATCTGATGTAGCTCTCCCTTGTGATTTCTGTTCCCTCTTTGGAAGTCTGGCTTGTATTTTAGATAGAAGCAGTGGTTTGGAGAGAGAGAGAGAGCCTGTCATTTGAGTAAGAAAGTGAATTTGTGCTATTACTCAGCTCTTCTCATGAAAGGGAATGCTTGGAGGAGATACTGCTTATGGTCATGTTACAAAATTGAAGAGAGATTGGGAGAGAAATGATGGAAACAACCAATAACAGAGTGGGCTTCTGAAACCCAAACTTTGTATCATGGGACTTTTAAAAAAAAAAGCTCTCAGCTCTTTGAGGACCATAAAAAGATAAAATAGACTTTTGAAACTCTTTCTCTTGCTGTATTTAAACTTTCAGCTCTAAGACCATGTTCATGTTGGCCTCGTAGTATTACAAACCTAGTATTATTAAGATTGCGGATACCGAATTGAGCTTCCTTCACTGGGTTGCAGTGATAGGATGAGGAGCTCAGACATCCAGAGGGAGCTCAGAGTTGAACCGCTGCTCCTTTTGCACTGATGTGGTTCGGGGATCTGATCAAAAATGCCTCCTGGGCGCTTTCCTTTGGAGGTGTTCCCAACTGGGAACGCCTCGAGATCCCCCAGGAGGAGCTGGAACACTGGATAGTATATAAAACAGAGAAACACCTTAGAAAACTTCATGTTGGTATTTCGTATCTCCTGGTGAGAGATCGAAGGACACCTTTTGAAAATAGCTGACTCTTGAGTGTTGTTTCCATTCCCAACATGATATGTTTTTTGTTTGCCTGAGCTCTTCTAGTTTCATGTTATACCGGTATCTTGACTCTATCTTTAAATCAGAGCTCCTAAAAGACAAAAAATTTGACCCAACGGAAATTAATCATTTAACATAGCTGCTAATTTGCTCGGCACGCATTAAAATGGAACATTTGAACTTTTAGACCTTGTGGATATGGTGTCCTGCTTCAGCTTCAGGTCAACTGGGGACAACAGGTAGCGATATGTCAGCCAGCCTTCAAGTCCACCACATCTCGTTACCAAAGGGGAAAGTATGAACTCTGTGTCCCTCTCTCTGTCAGATTCAAGTTCTCTGCATTGCCTCTACCTTACACGACCTCTTGGCCGACAAAAGATTGAATTTTCAGAGCCGGCTGCAGGTAATCAGTCATTCCTTCCAGTCGCAACATCTCTGAGTTAACAAGTAAATGAGATTGTTTCATCCTCGTATACTATCTCTAGTGAATCAAATCTCCTGTTTGCACATCTTTAAAAAAAATCGTGGTCTTATTTCCTTATCTGATTATTCTGTGTTTGCAAGAATATGTTGCACCCTTACAGTTTATTCCTTTGCGAGTTTGGTATGGAGTTTAAACCACTGTGGAAAAGAGCATCAGCTAAAATGCCCAAAATGTAAAAATTAAAATGTCAGAGTGAATTTTTCAGAGCCACCAGGCAGCTAGCAAGGGGTGAGGAGCAGAAAAAAAAAACAAAGCCCCAGTGGATTGAGAAGTGGGTCGGGTGTTTAGACGTTGTGCAGGGGAGGCATTGCTGAAATGTCCGCAGCTAAAGTAGGTCGTGGTTAACCTTGATAAATCTCTTGTATGGCTGGAAGAGAGAAAGGAGCCTCTATGAAATGCAATGTGGTCATTTCATTTCACGAGAAGAAAGGAAGCTGTGTAGGAGGGGAAAAAAATGTGCATTTTGTAAGGTGACTGATTATACAACTATTGGAAGACTCTTGTCCCTTGTGAGCAAATCCTCATCTTGATGACGCAAAGACAAAGCTTCCCTTTTGAGGGAGCCGAGCAATTAAATGTCACAAAAACGCTTTGGTTTATTGTTCTCCAAAGTGGCCTCGCAGTGATGCAGCTCTGCATGGACTCCATGAAGTTTAAATGGATGTTTTCTTTGCCCGTTTACCCCCACAAGAGCTGCTCATGTGGGGGTAAACAGGCAATAAACAAGACATGTTGATGAAGACTCAATAGCATTGCATTTTCCCACCTTTTTGTCATGTCCCTCCTTTGTTTCGTTCACCTATTTTTCTCTTCAGCTTGTTTTGAATTAAATATGTTCCTCGCGTCGTTGCGAAGATCGTGACCTTCCATTAACGGAAAGCGACCACAGTCGCCACAGCGGCGCATTTCTTTCTCGATCTTTCACCTTATTACGCCAAACAAAGTGAGATTGTGCCACTCACGTTTGACATTCCCAATGCGTGAAATATCTTCCGGAGACAAAGAGGCTTCTCTCTTTATTGCCTGGATGTGTGCTTGTGGGTGGAAGCCCTATTGTATGTCCTTGCACAATCGCTCGTGTAGGCTCTGCACTCGGTGACATTATCCTCTTTAGTGAACTCTGTGTTGCGACTTAGTCAGAAGATTGATTTCTCTGCTTTATATCCGCAATACTGCCAGGCAGCTCCTGCCCACCTTTGGCACACGGCGCTATAGGCAGCCGTCCTGTACTGTCACCTCGTTTCAGAGATGTGATTGATTTGGGCTCTTAACGGCTGTATTTACAACGGAGCGCTGTGTTTGCAGTTCACATGGCTCTTTGTCACGCGGCGTAATACCTGAATGGAGGCGTTATCAATGGAGCTGTTGAGCTTGCCTTGGCTGGAGAACAAACACGGCAGGCTTTTTGTCTGGCTTTTTTCAAATTCGAGCACTGTCATATTTGGAAATGCATCACCTTATGGACAATTCACGTAAGGTTATGTTTGTCTTACACTGTAAACTTCATCTCTTGGCTCAGAGGATGATGGTTTCCACCCAACCACGCATATATCAGTAACTAAACCTGCAGCTATTAGTCAATAAATCAATTAGTTGATTGACATATATTTATTGGTCATTTAAATTCAACTTTTTGGTCGTTTTCCAAGCAGAAAAAAACCCAAACGTTTTCTGGTTTCTGCTCCTCGGGTGTGAGGATTGGATGCTTTGCTGTGTAAATATGATTTAGTATTTTTGGCTTTAGGACTGTGAGACATCATAGCCAAGAAAATGAATGGACTAAATGACCAAATCTGCACATTAATCATTCAAAAACAATCATTAGTTGCCCTGCTGTTGTAAAGTATGGCTTGTATTACAATATTACACCTTTTTTTTTTTCAATGTTTCTACGTGTTTAGAGAGAGACTAAAATCTACATTATCTTGTGCTTCACCTGCTTTCTCTGTCCCGCTCATTATAATGAGCCGCTTGTAATGAAGTTGATGCAGGCAATCGTGGCTTATCCCTCTGCCGCATTCGTTGTAAATCACTCCTGAGTAAAATGGAAATGCGAAATGCGCCGAGCACCTCGACGTGACGTCCGTGGGGATCGGCGCTAGCATGTCTAATGCCGTCACACCAGAAGTGGCTAATGAGCTAACCCTCCGCTTTACCTCCACATACCTCTCCGTAATTATCGCCTTCAGCTCCCGCGAGGGTCGAGCGGAGGGAGCGATGCATTCATCCCCCATCCGGGAAGAGTAGAAACGAGGCGCCATGCAGCGGACACTTAAACTGCTGAAAGGCTCTGATGGAGTGGATAAACTTAGCAAACACAGGCCGGGACAGTCAGGTTATTTGAGGACACGAAACCTGTTTCCTTATCTTTTGTTGCCTTCAGGTGGTCTGTGGTTGGAAAATATTGCTGTCACCGGTCACAGCAGAACATCTTTTTCTATACCTCCAGATGTGGTTGGAGCTCTGATGGGATATCTAGAGCCTCTTGAGTTTAATGCCGCAGCATTGTTTCCTTAACGGCGTTGAATTTGTTCAATTTCTTCCTCACGCCTAATCCTTCCTGCAGATTTAAGCTCAAGGGGCCTCCTGGCTTAAAGCAATAATAAAAGAGTTAATTTTCCTTTTTGTGCCAGCTCCAGCAGCAATTTTTCTTCTTCCACACATGCAGCCGGTGTCGTCAAATATGTGTTTTTACTTGAATCAACAAAGTTTACAATTTAAGAACAAGTCTAGAAAGTGATTAAAGGCGTTTTTCAAAGAGTCTGTAGGAGGGAGTGAAATTAAAACCACATGAACCTCAGATGTCAGATGATGTCATCTCCCCCGCTGCGTTATTAATGCTTATATGCATGTTTAGGCAAATGCTCTTTTTTTTTTCCACGAGCTGATACAATACAGTCTTGTGTGTCTGTTTACTTGTGTTAATCTTTGCAACACATGCGCAACAATTATTCCAACACACTGCAAGCCGGCTCGGAGCCGCACTCATTCATCAGGGCGGACGTGTTTTCCTCCCCCTCTCTCTCTTCGCGCCGGGCTATTTGCTCTCGATCGCACAAAGCGACAGCTCACAGTCGCACCTGTTGCTGTGAAATAGTTTTGGGGCTTCGTGGGAAATGGACTCGACGAGAGAAAAATGCCGTCAGCGGCGCTGAGAAGCGGAGTGACCTCCTCCTCGCCCACAAGGCGAAGTCCTCCTCTCTTTTCCATTCGCAGCTGCTAATGCCGTTTTTGAAAAGAGACCTGCGGCGCTTCCAGGGTTCAGGGTTGGCATTAACTGGCTTTACTTAAGCAGCCATTTTATTGAAAGACACAAAGGTAACCTCCATTATGCAAGCTAAGCCCTAATTCTCTGGAAGCCGCCGTGAGCCGCGTTGTTCCGTTAATTTACGCAGCTCTTGAGACATTAAAAGCAACAATAAAGTCAAGAGTTGTTGCCCAGGAGGGTTTCTTCGACTGTTTTCATCTGACAGGCTTTAAATAGATTCACCAACACTCATAATTATACATTAGAACTCCAGCAAAAGGATATGACGGACACACGTTACGGTACATGAACCCCGGGGCATCATGTACCATTTAAATATTTACTCAACATTAAGCAGGCATGTTGCATGATCAGGGCTGCAGGCACATTTCTTACATCAGCAGCCTGAGGAAGTTCACAACCGTTTGGGACACACGTGCACTTTCATTTTCCAGGGCATGATGGTCTGTTTTTTCACACAATAGAGAGGAATAGGCCGGCTGTGATGTGCGAGTTTTCAGCAGAAATATCCGAGAGAGGGGAAAAAAAAACACCTTGACACCAGAACCTATATATCGCACCTTGAGGAGCAGCAGCAGAATGATTCAAAGGGTGCAAATCCTGGTTTCCTGCGCGTCTCAACCGTTTGGTTTGCAAGCGCCAGGATGGAAGAGGGGGGGGGGGGTGACTATCTTCAGTCTTGTCAGCAGTCTAAACTGGACTAACTCCCTGACAGGTGATGAGAGGCGGCAGCAGAAACGCTAAACTGACAAGCTGTCATGCAGTATTTTCCCCTGGATATCGGTTTGCGAAAAGCTGCTTGCCCGCAATCATCCGCAGGAAATCAGAGTCTCCTTTATTTTGGCGGGGGAGGGAAGTCGATTGGCTCTCTCCAGTTGTTTGCGAACAGGATCCGCTTCTGCTCCATAACCTTATTTTCTCTGCCATGCCTGGCTGCTTTTTATTGTTCATCGTAGAAAAGCTTTCATTTTTCATTGGTGTATTGACTCTAAAGCACTTGGGAACTGATAAAAAAGAAGCGAGTTTTATTATTACTAAATATTTTACAGCTTGACTGTATCTCATACTTTGAGGTTGTTAAGACATGTCCTTCCACCAGTTATTGATACAAAACTAAATTCTCCGTCAGTGAAAATAACTTCTTCCAGCCACGGCGGCTTATAAATCCGCTGCTTTCTGAAGGTTTACCTGGCAAAACGTTTGATCCGATTTTTATATTCAACCTTTACCTCACCCAGAAAAGAGACCCGCCGTCTTTAACAGCGTCCTCTCCGTCCCCATCCAGGTGCCATCCTGGGTCGCTCGGAGACGCAGGAGTGCGCCTACTACAACTCCAGCTGGGAGAAGGAGCGCACCAACCGCAGCGGCATCGAGCCGTGCTACGGCGAGGAAAACAAACGGCGGCACTGCTTCGCCACGTGGAAGAACGTCTCCGGCACCGTGGAGGTCGTCAAGCAAGGCTGCTGGCTGGACGACGTCAACTGCTACGACAGGTACGCAGGAAGCGTAGGAGCTTTTAGTTTTTTCTTCTTCATTATTGCAGCGTTTTAAAGTTCCTCAAATGTCTCACATTTGGCCTTCGGTGACCTGCAGATAACCTTTCAGCATGATGAAACAAATCTAATCTTGATTTCACAGGAAGTTTGGGTCGTCATTTCAACACGCCGCTGACAGAAAACTCTTAACTCATGCAGTTGCACAAGCTGAACTCAGTCATTTAAAAAAGTATTTCGAAATACCAATGCCTTCGTCCTCTCCATGAGCACAGGCAAACGAACATGTTTAATCTTAATTACGGTTCGGTTTATTAATTTGTGACAGAAAGCAGCCAAAGGCAGGATATTATGAGGAATGCACAACTTTGAGCGCGCTTCAAAACACCCTGAGCGCCGTTATTTTGTCCCTGTGTGTGCTTCACCATCTCAATGACCTGCACAAGGCTACATTTTTAGTTACAGCAGACCAGGGAAATATAAATGACTCTGTGAATCTCCACTCAGAATGGATTCAACCTGATGTATCCAAGCCCTGAACAGTAAACAGATATTAATAGATGGGTATTATTATAGTTCCTTCCTTGCTAGAACATCAACTTGGCATCAGATGCTGGTTTGAGCCGGTTCTTCTTGTGTTTTCGTTTGATTCCCGAAGCGATAAAGTTGCTGTAGAATCTGCAGCCCGCACAGTTTGGGTACCTCTGCTCAGACGGCGCCGCCTCGCCTCCCTGGAGAGGCCAGAGCAAGTCGAGGGCGGCTGCCACTTCCTTTGGCTTTTATCTGATGACTGTGTGAGTGTGAAAGAGAGAGTGAGTGTGTGTGATTGTTAGCGTACACGTGTGTGTGTGTGCATGTGAGTGCACTGGCGTGCGTAGGAGTTATTTTATAAATGTTTTACTTTCACGGCGAGGAAGGGAGGGGGGGTCCAAATGCTTTTTAGAAACTTTGTGTGTGATCGTTCTTTAAAAGCTGAAATTGCTTCCATGTCCTCTTGCGGTTGTTTTCTAATTCCCACCTCTGTGTCCTCTGCAGTAATGAGTGCGTGGAGAGGAAGGAGACTCCCGACGTCTACTTCTGCTGCTGTGAAGGCAACATGTGCAACGAGAGGTTCCTGTACGCCCCTGAAGTGCCGCCACAGACCAACACGCACCAGTCCACCGCCTACAGTATGTACACTGTCCGTCAACACGGCTTTGTTTGTGTTGCAGCCACGCCTTTCTGAGCAGCAGTGGGACGAGTTCACGTCGAGTCAGATGTGTCAAAAAAGATGAGAAAATCCAGGCTTTTATTTTGAAGAGGTAGTCCTCCACTAAGTGTGTGATGTAAAGTACATGTGCTCTGGATATTCGCCAGCTACTCCGCTTCCAAGTGTGAGAGTATTCAAAAGAATAAAGATGATGAAATTACAATTAGTGCAGACTTTTCATCGCCATGGAGCCTTAATATCGATATATTTATACATCCAAAGCACTTAACATGCATCAATCTAAATAATCTAAGAGTGCTAAACAAAACAACTCCAACTAAAGCACCTGGTACAACAATACAGCGGCTGAAACAAGCCGACAGCACAGAGTTATTGACCACAGAATGTACAATAATGGGTGTTTTCAGAGCCGATCTGCAGGGGATGACGTCGTGACTAATTCAAATGCAGAAACAGGTCACTCCCTTTGCCCCGCGCACATTCATCTGGCGGCTCTGGCGTCCTTGCATTCGTCGCCCGTCCAGCTAAATTGTCCCAACAGGCCAGTCTGTCTCTTCCTTTTTTTAAAATTCGACTCCACAGGCACCCCGTAGAGCAAAACTTTTCACAACCTCTTTGACAAAACGCCCTGAGAGGCCCCACGATGCAGCTGGTACCCTCTCCGCACCCCCCTTCTGCTCACTCAGAGGACAGAAGCGGCGGTGGTGGTGGTGGTGGTGGGCGGCCGAGCGTCGGCGTCGCTTCGACAGCGCTGCCGAATCAGACTGTCACACCTTGTGATGGGAGGACAGGCTGAGCCAGCAGGCGTCACCCGGCGACTGTAGCAGGGGTCGGACACAGTTCAGAGCTCTGTTATTTTTGGCAGGCGGATTACGTTATGTCACGAGATGGATTTGCTAATCCTGCTGCGTGTGTGTTTGTGTGTGCGTGCTTGCATTGATATGGTCCCTAAGCACAGTGGCAGTAAGCTGTAAGCAGGGTCAGAGCTGCACTTAGAGATGATGTAGCACAATGTCAGGCCAATCAGTTTTCTTCCTTCATGTACATGTTGTTTTCTTCTTCTTCTCCCCACAGCCACCTCCAACCCATTTTCCCAGAAGCCCCAGCTCTTCAGCACCCTGCTTTACTCCCTGGTTCCCATCATAGGCCTGGCCGCCGTCGTCCTCTTCTCCTTCTGGATGTGGAGGCACCATAAACTGGCCTACCCGGCCGCCCTCGTTCCCACACATGTAAGTCTCACCGCGGGTGAGAGAATGAAAACTTCTTTTTTTTTTTTTACTTCACCTTTTGGTCCGGTGCTTTTCCAGAGGTCACCCGTCAATCAAACGGCGCATTAGAGGCCGCGGTGTCCTCTTTCTTCGAAGTTGCTGCTGATGCAGTTAGAGTTTCTCTTTCTGTCGGTTCAGCCGCGGCGTGCCGCTTCATCTGTTAATTGCAAACAAGGGGGAAATGTAAAACTACAGCTCCCATGTGGAAATAATTTCTTTTTCCTCGTTGCTTGGAAATAAACATACAAACAACCAATTCAAGGTTGGCGCTGTAAAGTGCACTCCTCATCTCATCACTAATTTATGCAAAAAAATGTCTGACTCAGCTCGCTTCCCTACATGATCACATACTTAGGACTCTGGCTGTTTTAAAGTTTGCAGCATGACACAGTGAAAGCGGCGCTCTGCCTCCTCTATTTAACCAACCTTCAACTTGAGCGCTGATCTAGTTTCTCAGTGGGCTGAAACAGCCTTGGCCTTTTCCTGCCCCGCGCAGCACAGGGACAGAGCTACGGTCAGCCAGAACAGACACACCGCGCGGAGAGTTTACGTTGAGATAATTGCTTTTTTTCAGTTTCAGTTTTCAAAGTTGTACAGAAAGGATAAGAGGAGTCTCTCTCTCTCTCTCTCTGGCTCTCTGAGCAAACACTTCTCAGACTCGCTTTTAGTGCATCAGCTGTGTGTGTGTGTGTGTGTAATTGTGACAGTTCATATTGTGTCAGACGGATGAATCGAAAGCATTCAGCTTTAAAGTCTTTAAAACTTTTAAGTGCATACTGTGCCGCTCCGCTTCGAATAATTGCTGGCAAAATAGAGTTTTGACCCACATTTGATGGCGTACTCGCTCACCTTTCATTACTCCTCACCTATTCACACAATCATTCCTTCTGTCCCTATTCTGACACGCTTCTTCCATCGGCACTCAGCCAGAAAGGCCTCCTATCTCCGCGTTTGATCGTTTTCATGTCTCCACTTGAATCATCAACTTTTGTAAACATTTCCCACATCTCCGTCCTGGGCTGTTTTTTCTCTCTCCCCCCAAATTCCTGATTAATTTATTATTATGCAATTCTGAGGCAGTTTTAACCCAGCAGCAGCAGCAGCAGCTATATTCTCTGCTCGGCAGCAGGGGAAAAAGAAAACCCATGCACAGCTTCCATGGTATGGAAGAGGAGTCAGGGGCCTCTGCATTATTGATGAGGCTTTATATAGGCAAACAAAACTAAACACAGAGACGCTCGCAGCTCTGCCTCAGAGGATGGCGGTGGGTGGGTGGGGAGTGCGGGGGAGGGAGTGAACAGAGACATGCTATTCTCTCAACTTAGTTATTGTATTTGCACAGTGCTAAAGCGTAGCGGGGAAGAGATAAAACAGACAGTGACACAATACAATCAGGAGACAAATGCTAATGCGCCTTGGGAAAGCAACACTACTAAGAAGCTTATGAAGCGTTGTACCTGCAAAACAGATAAATGAATAAATAAACACCATAAAACAAAACGAGATCACGGCCAAAGAGGAATGGCTCAGGTAACTAATGATGACACCGTGGAAACGGCTGAAATATTCATAAAATCACGAGGGCAAGAAAAATGAAATAAAAGATCCGCGATGGAACAAATGAAGTCATGCCGGATGTGTGTGTGTGTGCAGAAGTGTATTCGTGCGTGAACGAGTAGGTGTACAAGGACACGAGAAGGAAAAGAGGTCACTCGTACAGGAATGTATTTAAGAGTCAGCTCGTATGCTTTTCTGGAAGGAGGCGAGAAACAAAACACATTTGTGATCCGGCGTCCGCCGCTTGCTCTGTAACTGATTAACTGGCTAAGGTAGAAGGCGGAGAGGAGAGACGTGGATGCCTTTCCGTTGTTGTTATTGTTGAAGAATGTTTCTGTGTTGCACCACAGGCTGCATTTCTTCTTTCCCACCACACCATTGGTTACCGAGCAAGGCCATGCAAACATCTGGCTGATGAAATCACATAAATAAGAAGGAATTTCAGGACTTTTTTTCCCGACAATAAGACATCTGCACGCTATTAAATATGACTTATGGCGTGAAATTAGAAGCAATCCCACACATACTGACGTGCTGACATGAGAGTGCTATTGATCTTCTCATCTACGCGACAAAAACAAATTTCTTCTCGCAGCTATTTTTCACAGATTAAAGTAAAAGATCCAAGGACAGGCGTACAAATTATTTTCTTTTTGTGACCTCACCGGTCGCGTCGTGGCTGCTTCGGTTTGTTCTCCACCACCAAGAGCATTTCAGAAGCGTTTCACCCACCAGACTTTGTTAACTTGCTCAGATTTGGTCATGTTTTCCTGATTTATGACCTTCTAAATATCCAAATATGCTACATGCCACAACAACCAGAGAGCTGCTTCTCAAACAGACCGCCGCACTCCTGCAGGCTTTTCGAAACATCGGCTAAAGCGGCCGCTGCTCACATGTCGCACCCCTGCCTGGTGAAATTTGCCCTTAAAACATCTTCTGCGCACACAAAAGGTTTATATTTTGCACTGGCTTGTACTCTTCGCCTTTTGTTGAACAGGTGTGGGGCGAGGTCATGAAATTGCTACCTGTAAAACTGCACATTTTAGAGTGTGCTTTTATTGTGGTGACACACCTGTGTCATAGTCAGACTGTTGAATCAGCATCTCGATAGGCCTCACCTGTGAGGTGGATGGATGATCTCGGCAAAGGAGAAGTGCTGACCAACACCGATTTTAAACACAATTTGAAAGAAATTAATCTTTTGTGTGCGGAGAAGAAGTCGCAGATCTTTTACTTGAGCTTGAGGCAAAAAGAAAAACATGAATATATATAAATATATATATTTTAATGCCGAACTTTTCCTTCGAGTCGCTCTCTTTGCAGGTAAATTGTGGACGTTCAACTCCACTAAAACACTTTGTCAGATGAAATTCAAACAGTTTGTCTTTATTTTCTAAAAGAGACGTCGGTTGCATGAAAAATATGTTTCATATCAGCTTCCAGCAGCTCGGTGAAATTTCAAAAAACAGAAGATATTTTAGAGATTTAGCCCCCCCTCCCTCAAAAAAAAGGCGACTGTGGACTGGATTTTCATTTATGCTTTATCATGCTCATTTCTATACTACAGCGCATTCATCAGAGCATAATGCACTGTACTTAGTCATGTATTTTTAATGTGACACTAACAAATTACCCACACCTGTTGCTGCTTGGATATTAAAGCATCTTGTGTGCATGGGAAGTCATTAGTTGTTCGTTATCGGTGGTGTTTTTTTCCCCTCTAACATCCATGTGCCAGCTACAATGCTGCGTGCTTTCAAACGAGCAGAGCTCTGCATCACGCTGCGCACATTTCATCTAGATTTGTAATTAAAAGCAGTAGGAATGTGATTATACAAGCAGCTGCAGCCCGAACACGAGCGGAGACAACGGTGTAACATACACAGCGTTGATTTATGATTTGGTTAGCATGCTCTGGCACTGAACCCTGAACTTAATACTAGTTGTTTTGGACGGATATTAGCCAGCTTGGGGGCTCAGCTGGAGATTAGTAGGTGCATGATTACAACTTTAGATTTAGAAACACAAACAGACACATACATCTTGTGGTATTTTCGACATTTTTGGACGTTTCCTGCGTTGAGTGCGTTCACATCTTCCTCTGCGGAGGAGGAGGAGGGAATAGTCAGTCAGTTGCTGCCATTATTTTCTTTGCAAGGTAATGAAACATGCAGTCTTCGAGATGCAAAAGTAATCGTTCCCACTTAATGATCATTAATGGATTCATTATCACGGCTCTGTTCTCTAATTATACGATGCGAGGCACTGAAGAAAGAAGGAGAAAAAAAAAAGGAAACCAGCTCAGTGCAAAGAGCTCCAGCTGTACTTTCACATATAGCTGTCAGCTTTACATCGAGCCACGCTGCAGAGGGGCGGATTTTATAAAGAAAATCACATTTTAAAAAATGTCCGTTTGATTCACGCACATACTTATTTTATCCGGGTTTAAATCCAGTGTGAAAAGCAGAAAATTAGACGCAACAAAGCAACTTTATAGCACACTGTCATTATGTTGTAATCACGGTCCATCATGGACTGCATATTTGCCACCAAGCCTCCATTATTCACACCACAGCGAGAAGTGGACGCAAACTGGAATTGATTCTGTCTGAGTACACAGACCCACAGCTTTCACACGGAGAGGCCCGGAGCACTTAAACATAAGTCTGGCCTGTTTTTTTTTTTTTTTCGACCTGGACCCTGTTTTCTTATCTCTGTCCATCTCACGGATTGATTCTGACCAAAATTTCATCAATTGCTTTATTATAGAGCTACTTACATCTTGTTTGTCTGGGTGCAGCTTTCCGAAGAACTCCTTAAAGTGCCAAAATATACAAGTGGCTGGTTACTTCAGTCACCGGCCTGAAAAACAATGGTAGTGTATTGAGCAGCTGGTAAAATCTGAACATTCACTTGCCATTTGGCCAGTTTACAAATCAGTTAATCATACCTCTTGTCTTCCATGTTGCTGTGTGTCAAGCTTAAAAACGAAACATTCTTTTATTTCGATGAATTTCTCCTTGTGTTTTAAAAGTTTGGGCTTCTAGCGCCACCTTTTTTATACGAAGTAACCAAAAAACACATTTTCCTCTCTGGTTCAATCAAGATTTCTGTCTTTTGAGGGTCTCTTGTTTCATGCATCTGTCATCCGGGTGCCGTTGCTTTGCATTTATGTTTGTTTGGTTCCTCCGTGATCCAAGAACACTTTTTTTTTTTTTCTCTTTTTTGGATTCACACCATTTCCATTTTCAGTTGTTCTGCGCTTTAAGAGCATCACACAATCTTTGCCTTTGGTGCCATGCTTCTCTGATCCACGTGGGATTACAAACAACCCCTCCCCCCACACACACACACACTGACCTGTGTCCCAAACCATCGCTTTGGAAAGCCCTGGTGGGGGAACCAAAGGTTTCTCGGGGACGAGCCATCATTTCCTACCTTTTTTACCTTGCCTCTATTTCATCCAACTAACTGACAGAAAATAATTTCTCTGTTTGCTTCTTATGTTCCTTTTTCAACAAGCACGCCTTTCACATTATGGTGGAGGTAAGAGCAGTTCAATTGAAGTTGAAACACTATTAGTCCCCCCCCCCGCCCCCTTTTTTGGGTTCAGAGCTTGATATGAATTCTCCACCTCAATCCCAGACCACCATTTTGTTCTTCTCTTTGCTTTTTTTTTCTCGACAGCGTCTTGTTTACTCGGTTTGTAGCGCATTTCTGTCTGTATTTCATTTTTTTTTCTGCTTGGGTTTATTGCATGGATGGATTTCTTTTGTGTTCCCCTGCTAAAAAAATGTATTTGCATGGTGGAAAGTAGCCAAAAAAGGCACCGAATGCAGCCCCCACCTCTTCCCCTCTCCTTTTTTTTGTATGAATGTCCACCTGTAATGTTTATGTAACGTATTGTGTGTGAGATGTGACCCAGTTTCCAGAATGGTATCTGCTAGACCTATGGCTCACTGTGCAGAGAGACAGAGGCAGAAGTGTTCGAAACGGAAACTGCAGCATGCTTTTCCATCTTAATAGCAGACTGGAGGATGAGTGCCAGATACTTTTTTGCATAAGTAAGAGAATTGCCACTTACCTGGAACATTTTTCAAGTCAGGGAGTGTAAATTACTTAAGTACAAGAGGAGCATAAAGCTTTGCAAATGTACTTTGGCTCAGAATTCATCACAGTGAAGTCGAAGTGTGGCTGCAGACTACAGACCAGACTCATTGTTAGTCCAGGCTTCTTTTTAAGGTCATGCCTGTAACGTTTTATAACAGCGAGATATGACCTTCACCTTTTACGTCCAGATTAACTACCCATTGTACCTTTTTGTGTCTAATTGACAAGTCTGTGTATACTTCTCTGAACCTAAACCCACGACACACCAAACCAGATCTAAAGGACCTGTTCTGATATAATAGATGAAGGTGTAACCCGATTAGGCCATGGGAGATGGTTGAGGGTTGGGAAGAACGGCGTGAAGCAGCAGATTCTGTTTTCCTGTTTCCTGTGGTCTGCTGACTAAGTGTAATGCGCCCCCGTTTGAGGCCACGGCGCCCTGTGATCGGACAAGGGATCCGGTGACTCCCGAGGGAGGCCTGGCCAGGCTGGGCCGCCTCGTCAGGCCAAAAGACCGGAAGACAGACGAGAATTTCCAGAAACAATGCAGACACAAAGAAAGAGAAGAGTCCTGCACTAACTTGTTTGCTGTGTGGGTGGTTAACTATCTGAATTGGTAGTTGAAACATAGTATCAGGCGAGAGAAGAAAGAAATATAAAGAGCCTCCTCTTGTATATTCATAATCGGCCTCGAAAACAGATGTAGAGAAGCATTTCTGTGAAACTATAGATTCATTATGTTGCTGAGTACAATGTGTTCTTGAAGATGTTTTTCAAGGTGCCAACTTGGGACCGTTTGTATTTCAACCTCAGCACCATCGTGGGTAATTTCCCCCGTCATTTGGCTGGCATTCGGTGTGAAAGCCGTGAGTAGAGACAGCAGGTCTGCCTCGCAGTTCTGTGTTAGTGGGGGAAAAGCTTTAAGTAAACACACCAGTTCCCACTCGAAAACTCCATCACCCCATGCACTACAGAGGCGGCTATTAAGACACGGATCCCTGCTTCATATTTCAATAAAATCAACAAGAAGTTTGCTTTTGCTTTTATTCTCACGAAGCGTCCTGTTAAACAGACATGGGCAGCTGCAGCTACGGTAACGTGCACTACTGCAACCTTGGATAGTGGATTAGACTGGATGAAACTTCATCATCCCTGGGGAGCAATTAGTTCATTTACAGGAGCAAATAATACAGCATAAATAAGTATTAGGTATTAACAGGGCTAAGAGTCATGCTAGCAGCTCTGCGACAGCTCCACTTTGAGCGAGAGGCTAACTTTATCACGCTCACATGCTCACAATGCTCATAAGCTGATGTTTAGCAGGTTTAATATAAACTGTGTTTGCCATCAAAGGTCTTTAAATAAGCACTGAACACAGACTGCAGCTGAAGTTGATGGTAGGGTCATGAGTTTGTAATTTGGACCTGATGGTGGTGTTAGGCCGCGTTCAGACACAATCCGGGGCCGATGTCACGATGCGGCCTCCAATCAGATGATCAGACCGGTCAAGCCTCCACAGTCAACCTGAAATGTCTTGGAAACTGAGACTATCCAGGTGGATTCATGGACTAAACTCTGATACTCTACCTGTTGTGTTCTGGCTTTGTTTATTTCATGAACCCAGCTTCTAAATCTGCCTGCAAAATAGTAACACGAAGAAGTTTTCGATGGTTTGAAAGAGATCGGTCGAACATTGGTCGAGAGACATTCACAGTGAATGAGAGCGAGGGAGCGCCAGCCTCGATAAAGTCGGTTAATCAGAGAAATAAAAAGTTATTTCCTGATCGTTTCACAGAGGTTACATTCAGCACAAATAAACAGCCTCCCCCAGCAGCCTCCCCTCGACCCCGCACCGCCACACAACCCTAAGACATTTCGATCTTAACCACTAAGGGTTTAAGCTCAACTTCATGGTGGCGCTAGAGGGAAAGTGAGCAGGTTTCATCCTCTGGGCACCATGAATGGCTGTACCAAATTTCATGATTATTCAAAGGCTGCAGTCCCTCAAAGTGAAGGTTTCAGTTCTTGTTTGGGAGCATTTGAACAGCACTTACTTCACCAAGGAGGTCAGCAGCATTCCAGAAAAACTACAGGAAACTTCTTGATACTTGTTAGAAGTTTGTAGCATGAGCCAAGGTCATTTGTAAGACTGCAGTCTATTGAAACATAAACAGAATTTGTGCCCTTCTCGTTAATGCAGTATAAAAGTTTACGTGTAATAGACGCCATTTCTCCAGCAATTAATCTAACAAATTTAAGTTTCTACATTAAACACACCTTTGTCTTCCCCGTCAAACAGTAGCGTCTTCTTCTTGTGTGCACGAAAAGGCTAAAGTTCATGTCCAGGCACGACGTTGTCGAATCGATAAAAATCAAGCCCGTAAATGCTACTAAATGATATACAGTTTGCTTCTGTAGCCACAATAATCTTGTCAGGGCAGGCGGTAAAAGCCAGAGCCATTTCTTCCCTGTTTTACTACCCATGCAGTTAAATGCTTTTTGGCTTGGCCCTGTAGCGCCGCTTTAGCTCATTTTTCACAGCAGGAGGATTCGGACGGCACCGATATTTGTTTTTAAAGAACGGTTGGGTGCCAAAACCTCAACCTGTGTGCACATAAACATACCTTCTTTTTTTTTCTCATTCCGTCTCACATCAGCAGCAAACCTTGTAACGCATAAGGAGGGCATTTTATGGGAAGTTAGAAAAACAGACGAGCGCTTTTGATATATTGTCACGGTGTCTTGAGTGGCTCCTTTGGGCCTCGGGGTCTTGAAACTTGCTCCAGCTTATCAAGCACCTTGTAAGCCTTCAGTTCAAGTAAAAACATGAACATCGGCGGCGTTGCTGCACAGGGGGGGAGGCCTTTTCTTTTTACTGACAGCAGTGATACAGAGGCATAGAAGTGAAGTTGAGATTTTACAGCAGCATATCTGGTTTCATCAAAGGCCATCAGTCATGTGCTAGACTTTCTCCTCTACCTTTTATCCTTTTGGAAATGTGACTCCCTCATCGCATGCTCCTTTTTAACCTTCCCCTCTCTCTGTCTCCCTATCTCTGTCTCTCTCTATCCTGTGTCCTTCTCTGTGAAGTCACATGTGAAAGTGATCAGCTTAATCCCGATCGCCAGCTGTGTTTAACCGACTTTAGATTCGCAACGCTCTGCTTCCGTGCTTTCGCCTTTGCCTATGTGGGACACGAACGCACACGCATGAGGTTTGACCCCGCCGGCGTTAGACACGATGGCTCCCGAATGTTTTTATTGAGCCATTTTCATCAGGCCCCGCTTCATATTCATTCACGTCATTCATGTTAATCAACGTTTTAGATCTTTCCCCACCCTCCCCCCTCACCCCTCTGCAGCTCATTGGATTCAAACTGGCAACCTTCCAGTTACAGTCCCACTTCTGTAAATCCAAGCAAGTGCAGCCTTGAGGGGTTTAATTGAATTTAAAATGAATTAATCTAAACCCTGCTTGGTATGCTGCGTCCTCGCTGCCAAAAAAACTCCACGGTAATAATGCTAAACTTAAACATGCAGCACTTCCTGGACCAGACTTTCCAAAGTGCTTTAACAATCAAATAAAGCAAACAACCAGAGCCATAAAATAAAGCTGAGTTTAAAAACATAAAGCATGAAGAAAGAGACAGAAAGCAGCACGCTGGAAAGCGTGTATCGTCACATAAAAAGGAGGTCTATAAATGTAATTTGTAAGATGTGATTTAAGATGTGAAGATGATAGTGATTCTGCTGGCCTAAGCTCCTTTAGGCACGTTGTTGCTGAGCCAAAAGCCCGGTCACCTTCAGTGTAAGCCAATGCTATTTTAATGCACTACAAAAAAAGAATAAAGAATAACACTGTCCTCTCTGTTTTTTTTCCCCCCTCCTCTTTCTCTTTTTTTTTTTTGGTGCCCTCTCTCTTTCTCTTTTTTTTTTTTTTCCCCCCCCCTCTTTTTCTTTTTTTTTTTTTTGGTGCCCTCTCTCTCTCTCTCTCTCTCTCCACAGGATCCCGGGCCCTCACCCCCGTCCCCCCTTTTGGGACACAAACCTCTGCAGCTGATCGAGGTGAAAGCCAGGGGGCGCTTTGGATGCGTGTGGAAGGCGCAGCTGCTCAACGATTACGTGGCCGTTAAGATCTTCCCCATCCAGGTATTGTACGGGACATTTCATCGCCGTGTGTCCCCTCTTTCATGAAAACAAGTAGATAATCTAGAGAAGGAAGAAGAAGTGACGAGCTAACGCCACCTGTCACCACCTGTTACCTTTCCTCCTCGAGCTGCTAAGAGATATAACATCTGTATCTGCCTCGTCTAGGACAAGCTGTCTTGGCAGAACGAGTATGAGATCTACAGCGTGAGCGGCATGAAGCACGACAACATCCTCCACTTCATCGGCGTGGAGAAGAGGAACAACAACCTGGACCTGGAGCTGTGGCTCATCACCGCCTACCACGACAAGGTGAGCTTATCCAGGACGGACACGAGCGAGCGGCCAGATCTATTGATTCATTTCTAGTTTTATAACACAAGGCTAATATTTTAAGTACTTTTCTCACATTGATTGTGTTCCGATGCCTCCTGAATTGTTTTCTAACTAAAAAAGGTGGGTGTGAAGCTAATCCTCTGACAACCTGAGCTAAGATAGCTGTAACTCAGCACAGGATTAAAGGAAAGTGTCACATGGCCAGAAATATGGATTTAAGCGTGTTTTTCTGATTTCCAGCACGATTTCTTCTCCCCACCAGCTTGTTTGTGTTGTAAACACACAGTGCTCTTAGTGTAGCGTCTCGTGTTTATCATACACGCATCTAAAACCCTCCAGGACAAGCGGCAACACCAGAAAAACAGGGGAAACATGCATAAAACCACCACACTGTATTGATTCTGTTCGGTGCCGTAAGATCTAATCCATAATAACAATGTATAATATTTATATAAAGCCTTGTTTGTCAAGAGAAAGTGGACTTGGGCCTTGTTAGCCCCGTTGTGCTTCAATCGCCCTCTTCAGCCACCGTCTTTGTAGCATTTGGGGGCTTTAAGTGCCTCTGTGTTTTGAGGGTCATTACCGACGGAGTGGAGAGTGATTCTCGCACGCCTCACTTGCTTGAATATCCCAGCCAGGCGAAGAATTTGAATCGGCGTGCTTGAGGAAACCTTCCCTGCGTGAATAAAGGTTGAAAAAATTAAAGGTTGCGAAGCTTTAACCCAACAATACAACTCTTAGGAAGCCACTCAGCCCTGCAGCAGCTCCACAAGTGCTACTCTCGATTTGCAGAAGCTCCCCAAGTAGAAATAACACCGAAGGGAGTTGTTTTTTGAAGGAGTCGTAGGAAAGGTCGTACCACCAGCTATATATCCGAAACACTCTTTACTGCCTTGTCAAGCATGCACTGTAATTATTTTGTAAGCAGACGTCTTTGGAGGATACATAACTTCAGCTTTACCCTCCAAAAAGCTCTTCCTTCCTGCCAGTTTTGTCGAGAGCAGGTGTCAAAAGTCGGTTTGGGCTGAACCCTCCTGAAGCTTGTGTAACGCAGCTGGAAGAGTGATTGCAGAGTTCAGCGTCTCCTTGACAGCTGATTTATGCCTCGACGTTTGATGCATCCGAGCAGCCTTATGCGCTGAGATTCGCAGTGTCCGTAGCATGTAGTGGCTTGCTTTGAAGGATACAGGCACCTCCAAAACTCCCTGTATTTGAAGCTCTTCATATCTCGGACAGTGCGTGGATATCGATGGGTGTCTTACAAAGAGATATTGTCTGTGTGTTGCTTGCATTTTCACAATTTAACAGAATAAACACACACGCTGGAAAGCCTCTATCCTAAAAACCAGGACAACTGAACTGATCAGGTTGAATTTGTTTCTACATCTGTTGTAGCTGCCTGCCCCCTGGTGGTCACTCCACCAACTACATCTGCCTTTGCTTTTGCCAGAAGTGACCTTGTATCTTAATGACATACATTATGTAAGAACAAAGATGTTGTTGTGTGAAGGATAAGGCATGAAACAGATGCAGCGAACGTTGAGGTTGAAATCCAATTCTGTCTTCCTAAACTGCAGTGTTCAACACAAACGCACGTCTAGTATCTTTTAAAAGACGCTCACCGTGCATACAAATAATTTCCTGGCAGCTGTCAGGTGATGAAATATGTATCTCTACGAAGTAAAACTGGAAGATTTAAGCCTTAAGTCTTTGCTGATAAAGAGCCGCCTGCGCGCTCGGCAAACCTCCCTTTATGATAAATGAAGATTAAAGAACAATGACCAAAACACCACAACAACGAGGAGATAAATGAGCTGCGTTTATCAGCGCGAGCAATAAAATGTGCAGCAGAGGTGACCAAAAAGGACTTCACTGTGGTTTTAAGAGGACACCCAGCGGGTAGTAAATTTTATTTATCACATGCCATTGAAATATGAGGCCGCAGAAGAAGTCACTCCCGACTTTCAACCCTGAAGTTTCAATATTGAATCGTACAATCAAGCAAAACTCGGACGTCGGTTCGGACAATTTCAACCGTTTTATTGCACGAGTCCCTCGTGAAACACTACCCACAAGCTTTAGTGAGTTTCCAACCATTAGGGATATTGCTGTTACCATGGGAACATCACCCGCTTCAGCCATCACTATACAATCATTTAGCATTATTTATTCCTGCTGATTTGGGTATTGTTGTTGTTGTTGAATCACTTGTTGTTGAGTCAGTATTTCAAAAACAGCTATTTAAATCAGTTGAATAAATAAATATGGATTTATATCTATTATATGCTTTATGTGTTTTATAGTAAAGTGCCAGTCAGATTCAGTTTAGACACTGTGAATGGATTCAAATTCAGAAAGTTGTAGTGTGTAAGTTCTTAGCAGATTATGACTAAACTGTATGATGGTAAAAATTGATAAAAAATGGCCCAAAATGCCACATTAAGACGCCAAAACCTTGAGGAGCATCCCTCGAAATTCATGCTGTGATTTAGTATCAGAAAGTGAAGAAATGCCGATTTGACAGCGAGCACGTCTCTCCTGGTAAATTGCTCAAAAACCTCCTTTATTGTCTATGTGTGTCGGAAAACCATCCATCCTCTGAACGGCCTCGGCCTCTAGTTTGTGGCTGCACGGTTTCACGAGGCTGTGATTATCCTAGAGGTCACGCAAGGTCATTTTATACAGCGAGGCCAATGAAGTGACTCCTATGAGGACTAACATCGTCACACATGAACACAGCTGGGCTCACTGAATCCACAAGAGTGGATTGATACCTTCACTTAAAGTTTAAAGCTGAGCCTCTGAAAGACAGTAATGTCGGCCAAGGACATAAACGTCCCCGCGGGGTGGAAGAGGTTAAAGTCGATCAGCTTTATTGAAAATGTCTTTACGGGAAAATCGACTCTGATTCCAGATATCTTCTTTCTCTCCTCATCTTCCTCCAGGGCTCGCTGACAGACTACCTGAAGGCCAACGTGGTATCGTGGAACGAGCTCTGCCACATCGCTCAGACGGCAGCTCGCGGCCTGGCCTACCTCCACGAAGACATCCCGGGACATAAAGACGGACACAAGCCCTCCATCGCTCACAGGTACGCTGTCAAAATATCGAAGGACTCGCCAGCTTTTACTTCTGGCTACAGACTGATGTATTTTCTTTGATTCTTTTTGTGTCTCAGGGACATTAAAAGTAAGAATGTGCTGCTGAAGAGCAACCTGACAGCCTGCATAGCTGACTTCGGCCTTGCTCTGCAGTTTGAAGCGGGGAAATCAGCAGGAGACACACATGGACAGGTACAGCTCCCGCTTGGAGGTTAAAATAAGAGCTTCTCATGCACCTCTTATGTCTTTTCTTGGGAAATACCTGACAGCACCTGTGGGTGGCAGTGTGGCCCAATCATCTAGTGATTGCACAGGCTTTGAAAGTCTGGAAAATATTGGTAATTAGTTTGAAACATCTGTAGGTGAAAACAGATTTAGGCCACTCACAGTTCATCAGTTCTTCAGATCTTCTCGCATCTGTTTCTGTCCCAGTTTTGAGCCAAACTCTCACAACTTTGCTTTTATTTGAATATTTTTTATAGTTAAAAACACATGATGAAATCATATCATCCAAACTGAGTCACTGTTTCGGTTTGATGTTTGCGCCAGCTAAGCAACAACAGCCCTCATCGCTTTTCACCGTCTCAGCCCATCCGCGAGCTGCGTCATGACTTTCCTCTTCCTTGCTGCTTGTGCTTGTGATTTTTCCCGCTCTGACCTCTTGATCCGTTCCCTTTTTTTTTCTTTTTGAACCCGTAGGTGGGAACGCGGCGCTACATGGCTCCCGAAGTCCTGGAAGGTGCCATCAACTTCCAGCGGGACTCCTTCCTGCGTATCGACATGTACGCCTTCGGCCTCGTCTTATGGGAGCTTGCGGCGAGGTGCACAGCCGCTGACGGTGAGTCTGACGCAATGACGGGAAAAAACCACCGTCGTGTCCTGTGTCATGTTACAGATTCATTTTAATTTCGGACATGTGGGGTTGTGCGTCATCAGGCCCGGTGGATGAGTACATGCTCCCATTTGAGGAGGAGGTGGGTCAGCATCCGTCTCTGGAGGACATGCAGGAGGTGGTCGTTCATAAGAAACTGAGGCCCTGCCTGCGAGACTGTTGGCAGAAACACACGGTGAGCAACAAGAAGTTGGCAAGTCTGAAAAAGCCGTCTAAAATGTAGTAGAAAACCTAATATGGTAGTTTTGTTCAGTTCTGGAACTTTTCTGAAGCTCAAACTAAGCAAAAACTCACCATCAGCTCACCAGCATAGCTCCGACAGACACTAACACCATCCTCCTCTCCCCCAGGGTCTGGCCATGCTTTGCGAAACCATCGAGGACTGCTGGGACCACGAGGCCGAGGCTCGCCTGTCCGCCGGCTGCGTCGAGGAGCGTATCGGCCAAATGCAGCGCCAAGCCCCGATCATCGGCCCCGAGGAGATCGTCACTGTCGTCACCATGGTGACCAACGTGGACCTCCCGCCCAAGGAGTCCAGCTTATGATCGGCCAATCCACCGACACCGGATGAGCGGATAGCGGAAGCACGGATCAACACGAGGGGATGAGCAGCCGACCCTGGTTGGTTGGCGTAGTGGGGTTTTTTTTTTTCCTTTCTTTTTCTTGTTTTGTTTTTGTTTCTCTCTTTTACTTTTTTCGTTTTTTTTTGTTCCTTTAAGTGCGGGCCGCTACTCGCGTTCAGGAAACACCCTGCGCCCACCTCACCACATCAGTTGATATCCACCTCATTTTGATATGTGTGCCTGAGGATTTTAAACATTTTAACGGTTGAAACTCTCTCATCCCGAGCAAAAACGATTATCAGGATTATTACGTCGACGACAAACAAACTAAAAAAAAAACGACGTGACAGAGTGATAGCGCTTGACATGCTGGGACACTTTTATCATGTATTGTTTTTATATACATACACTCACGTAGGAGGGCGACCTGTTCTGCTCGGTTTTCTACGGAGAGAGAAGATCCGGCGGAGAAAATTTCACAGAAAAACTCTCGGTGCATTTTAGTGTAAAAAAAAAAATCAAAAGAAAAAGGAAAAAAAGACGAGCACCTGGCTCTGGATACATTTGCTGTTTTCTCGTGTGCATTTTATTTTTTGTTTTCTTCTTCTTTTTTTTCTGTTTTTTTTTTGAAGAAACGATCGTTCTGCCAATAAGCAACGGCTTCTGAATGTTTATAGTGTAATGCTGCTGTACATAGTGTATTATGGACCCAGACAACTTGGTAATCAAGCTTATTTTAAAGGGTTGAGGGGGAAGGTGGGAGGGGGGTCCATTTTCAAGCATTACGACGATTAAAAAAAAAAAAAAAAAAAAACCATAAACCTCCTTCAACCAGGTATACCTCACTTCAGATGGACACAGTTTAAATTAGTCCCTCTCCCTGTTCACAGTCATAGCTCACACTTTTTCCACAACCTTGGCTCTCGACATCCAAACAGTCTGCTGTCAGCCGTGACACTCATGGGTAATGTAGTCAGCAAAGCCTCGATGATTATACATGGCCATACACACCGTAAACACAAGTGTTTCTCCCTTTTTCCTCCCCTTTTCTCAGTCTCACGTTTTTAGTTTTTTGCTCCACTTTGATTTTTGTTTTTTATTTTTTTGACTGAATAACAACTTGTTTAGTTTTTCTCTCTCTCTCTCTCTCTTTGAGATTTTCTTCTGATAATGGGTAAAAAAAAACAAAAAAAAAGCATACCCCCATGATGAAGTTGTCATTTAAGGTGATATTTTTTTTCCGTTTTGGTTTGCTGTGTCAATTGTCAACGGTGTAATAATATCTATCGCTGACAAGCCTAATTTTGCCCGTGAGATTTGGATATACAGTATATGTATTTATATCTCTCTGGATTAGCGCTGGGTACCAACTAATGTTACCTTTTTGATGTTTGGTATCAAATCAGACGGTATTAAGAGGTATATTCTTCTTGTTCTTATCATTTTGTGAGATGTGTGGTCTGGTTCTGTTTAGAAAACGACGATTAACAAAATGGATCATCCGATATGGAGAGGTATCAGATTTGAAGTGCGGTTTTGAGGAGGTTTCCAGGGGTACCCAGCCCTACTTTGGAAATTATACCTGTATTTAGCTGAGCCAGCTTGCTTTTTTGATTTGATTGCACACATCTTTTTTGGATTACTATCAAGAGTTTTCTGCTCTCTTTTGATACACCTCAGGAATCTTTGCTACTCACCACCTCCTCACATCTCCCACCTCTTCATCCTCACCTGTCTTGGACTGGAATACCTCCTCTCTCTCTTTCTTTCTCTCTCTCTCTCGCTGATTCTTACGCTCTCTCTCTCTCTCTCTCTCTCTCTCTGTCTCTCTCTATCTCTATCTTCCTTGCCTCATCTCGACTTGTAAAGGGGTTTATCCGTGCTGTCGTGCTCAAAAACTTCTCGAGAACCAAGTTGAAACCTCACCCAACTCTAGTCAGTACGTTGGCAAGTGTTTATAGTCCCTCTAGAACCAAACCATGTTTTATGTCTTTTTCCAGAGTTGGACACAACCTGCTGTAAGCTGACAGATTCAACAGTTTTCACAAAATGAGTGGGTGATTTTATGTTCCTGACACAGGGCTGAAATAAATGGGTTTTGAAATCCTGCTGACACTAACCAAATGATCACACGGCGAACTGCAAATTGGACGAGTTGAGACAAGGAATCTCTCTTTCTCTTTCATCCTGGTGCCATCTTTCCGTATCCATATTAGTTACTCTTGTAGATGTCAGGCAAAACGGATGTATCTGTCATTGTTGTGAAGGCAACAATGACATTTTTGAGTCTTTATTTCCTCTGAGGGACATTGAACACTGGTGCCGGCAGACCTGCAGTCTCTCCTCAAGTTTTGGGACGGTTTCACAAGACACAGTTTAAGATCAAGCGGTTATAAAATCAAGTTTTGTGGTCAGAAATACTTAAAAGCATGAAGAAACTTCTTTCTACCAAACCATTTCACATTCAGGGCAATACATAATTCTGTTTTCTTTATAACATGCTTAACATTTTAAGCAAACCATACTGTAGCGCTCGAGGAAACAAGAGCCAAATACTAAAAAATGAAAGTGATTTTTCCTTATACTCCAATTCTTTACAGCAAGTGAGTCTAACATTGAGTTAAATATTTGTTGTGAGCGCATACATGTACTCCAATTATTCTTTATTCTTCCAAATTACAGACTTTACAGGGCCAGCCTAACTTAATATTAACGAGCAAATCCACCAAGTAACCCAGGAACTAGAAGAAGTAAAAAGTAAAGAACCTTCAGTGCTCAGAAACTGTATTTGCTTTCCTGCTACACTTCTAAAACGGTAAATTCAGGAGTAAGAGACAGTTTGAGATATAATTTCAGCGCATAACAGTACTGCAACAACACCGCAAACCTGAAGGAAGTAGAAGCCATCATCTTATTTACTTACTGTAGCATGAGTACGATATTTGCATTGATATCGCTTCCTTTTGCTGCTGCTGTTTTTCAATCAACTGCTATTCAAAACCAGACATTATCCAATGTCCTCATGAAGCTTAAACAGTCAGGGACGATCAGTACTGCAAACCCCAGCAGCCCTTCAATAAAGTACTACCTCACTCGCAGGGATTTCTTTGGGGTAGAAAGTATGGCGAATAAACCAAAATCGTAATCCAGTTAAAAAAAAGATTAAAATACCCAAGTTCTTTGCAAATTTCCTGAACGGGGGGGAAAGTTTGGGGTGTCGTTTCTTGGAGTAGACTCCAGTTTCTCCCCATATGTTTGACAAATGAAGCTAAAAAGAAGTTTCCTCATTTTTACCATGATGCAGTATCTCGTTCCATTACTGTACAAGACTGAACGACAGCAGAAGGCTTCTCATTGAGAAGGAAACATCTCAACATACACTGTCTTGACACAAACGTTGAGGAAAAACACCAGTATTACCCTTGTTTTGTCCCCAAGTTTGTACTCTCCAATGCAAAACTTACTCACCAGTATTTCAGCAGCCAAGTGAATTTTAAAAACTGCCTCCAAATGTTGGTTGGTTACCTGCCAAAGTGGCTGGTAGAGTCGACAAACCTATCAGCCACAGCAAAAAAACCTGCCAGTGTCTGGTTGGCGGTCACATCCCAGTACTGTAGGTAGATGATAGATGTTCAGTGTTTGACAACTTGAGTTTAAACTGCGCTTGAGAAACCAACCCAAACCGACAAAATACCATTCAGGGATTCAGTACTATGCTTTTCTAAGTTCTCGCGAGTTATATGCAACCAGTGCCGCAAACTACCCTACTACTTCTGTAGGATCAGCTGCAGGAGTGACTTTCGATATACACACACACACAAATAACTTGTAGCATTTTAATTTTTTTTTTTAATCCGTGACCTTGCATATTGATATGTTGTATTTATTTTTTAATTTACAGGCCTGAGGTTTTGGGGATCAGAGCTCAGGTGCAACTCGGAATAAAGTTGTAAGAGTTGGCACGATTTATGGTTGTTGTTGGGGGGTTGGGGGTGGGTGTTCGGTTGTAATTCAGGAAATACTTTCATTAATTCAAAAAGAAAAAGATATAAACTGTAACATGCTTCTTTCTATTCAGTCTATGGACAAACGACCGAGAATGAATGTTCTTCAGACTCCTGGATTCCAGTATTGTGTGTACTTTGATGGATTGAGCCCGGCCCTGTGTAACTTTAGAGGGCTTTGCGTTTGGCTGGTTTCGTGTGATTGTGCCCTGACGCTGTAGAAACTAGTAAAACTGACACACTTGGGAAATCTATTCATACACCTCTTGGTTTTAGGGTTACCTGCTGAAGATGTGAACCTGCTCTAAGAGCAATGAAAACAACAGAAATGGCAAGTTTGGTGCATTATTTGATAGTTAATTGCCAAGCTCCCAAAGAGGATTTGAACCTCGCCAGTCCTGTGTTACCAAAAGAGGTACATCTTCTGGCCTTCCTGTTGCTTTGGCCATCTTTAAATCTTGATGCGGTGCCTAGTTTCTAAAACAACGATCTTCATCAGCTCCTGGATCTTTTAAGAAACATTTCAGTCGATTCAAAATAAATGTCTGGGTCTGCATCCAGATGTTATCATTAAGGCGATTCGAGACAATCTTGTGTAACAATCACAGATGAGCTAAACCTCTTTGCTTCCCCCTCAGTGAGGTCTTGACGATCTTAGCAAACCTTTTCTGACTCATCTATGGTCTAAATATGCTCCGAAAATTGTCATTTTAACGGTGTATGAATGGGTTTTCCCAAGCATGCTGGCTTTATGGTTTTCTATCTCGACTTCCTCCAGCCCAGCACCTCACATTGCTGTGCATATAAACTACCAGTGAAACATTTGTGTCTTGTTGCCCCCACTATTTTAAGCAGTCTAGGCTCTGTACAGACATGAGAACATAAATACCTGTATCAACTATATACTCTGAGCTGAATCTTTATAAGTGCGTGTTGAACTTCAGTGTTTCCTCTACATTCATTTATACTTTTCTTGTGTTTTGACTCAGCAGTGGGGCTTAGTCTGGCTGCATAAAAATTGTCCTTCACTATGCGAAAAATAAGTTGAGCTTTGTGTAAGCTAAAAGCTAGAGGCTCATTGGAGTACTTTGTAAGGCATCCAAGAAAGCACTTAAGGGTTCCTTGGCAAATGAACTTTTATCCCAGGACGTTCCTCAAGGAACCTCCCCGGGTCCCCTGGCAATTCGAATTTTAAAGAATCCCTGACGCTCTTTAAGAGCAGTTGCAATACTTCATATGTGATAGTGCAATCACCCACTACAGGTATTTCATTCCAGCATCTCAATCTCCTGCTTTTTCCCACAGTTGGTAAGAATTTTAGAGGAAACATTGAACTCCAATGACCTCGCCGCCAAGACTTGTCTTGGCAGCAGGATAAGTCTGGTTGCCAGGCCTGAAATTTCTACAACAAAAAATACAAAAAAAAAACAAAAACAAACAAAAAAAACAAAAACACTACAAGCATTTTTTGACCCCACATTTCTCAAAGCTCTTGAGTCGCAGCACTGATCCAGGATCTGCCAACGGGACCTCTAATGGTAGTGATGCTCACAGGGTTTCTGGTAGTCAAGGCCGGAAGATCATTTTTGATCATGAAACTTGTATTAAAAAAAAGAAAAAAGTCTAAAATTATGAAATTGTCTCGTTTCTTTACTCCTAATACATGTGACTGTACGTTTTATGTTATTTAGAAAAAATGTGAAAATAGGACAAGAAACGAAGATCTGGAATTTCAAACTGGAAAGAAACAAAAGCATCCCACAGCAAGAGTGAATTTTTACCAGCTCCAGGGGTTCTCAGCATGACCTCTGACATTTAACCTTCCAGTAAAGGACAAGGCAGGATTAGAAAAAAGAGAATCCCCTTCGAAAAGTATAACAGCAGTACATAACCTTCAGAAACCCTGGAAACATTATCACAGAGGAGACAACACTGATCCCTGATCAGCGCTGCGACTCTCTGCAAATGGTTTTTATCAGCTGAAGTGATCCACGTGATGTAAATAAATGTGTTTTTAGATTGTGAATACTGATGTTTTTCGTTTTTTCATTGATGCAATCACCATGTTGACTAAGATTATTTTGTTTCCTGTTTACAACTGCATTTAAACGTTAGAAAACAAACATTCAGCTTCATTTATTATGTGAAACCTTATAAGTGTACCATCCATTTTGCCTGTCCGAAGTCCCAAAGTATACTTCTTTTCCAGGAAACTTCATAAAACATAAAAAACTGAGTTTAAATCAGCCAATAGGGTGTTAATTTGATCAGCTCAGCTACATTTCTACAGGTTAACAAATTAATATTCCCAGGATGGTGTTTAATTTTCCATTCAAGGGATGTTACAAAACATTTATTTAACCTTTATGTATCATGACCGTTGAGGTCAGACACTTTTTTTGCAAGACTGGAAGAAATATTAATGAAAAATACCAGAACAGCGTAAAGTGAGGTGTCCTTGATCAAGACTATGAAATGTCTCCTTCAGGGACGTCTGAATTAAATTATTATTGATGTTAAAGTAACTGGATTTTTAAATTAAAACTGAATCTTCTTCACAGGACTGACGAAGAACGAGCCAGAGCCTGATCAGTCTACATTACTCTACTCCCAAGTCCTAAAAATGTTCGAGTGGTTCTGTGTGGTATTAATAGACCTGTTAACTGCATATATGTACAGTATGCGAAGTGTGTTTTCTGGGACGCAACAGAGAAAGGTAAACATCATGCGCCATGATTGAACACGGATACACAAGGGTTAATGGCACTTTTAGCAGGAAACCAATGTTGATTTCTTTTATATGACGAGGGTTTTTCTAACTTCCTGTCCAGGCTAAAGATGCCTGCAGTTTTTCACCACTAGATGGCAGTGTTCAGTAGATGACACAAGCCTGTTTCCACCACAGAAATCCAGGTTTATTTTTTTAACTTTCAAGGCTCAGAGGAAGTTGGTTCACCTGTGTCATTTCATACTTTGTTGAAAATGTACATACAGTGCTCGATCTGACAAAAATCATGACGATCTGGTCAATAGCTGTGGATTTATTGCGTTTTTTTTGTTGCAGAACTACCCCAGTAAGTTCAGTCAGCAGGTGTTACGTCTCTCCACTCAAACATTTCGTCAATTTAATTTAGAAAAACTAAATTTTAACCTCCCAAAAATGCATTTGAGAAGGCTGAAAACGCCATTCATTCTAAAGTCTTATCTGCGGATGAACTGCATCACACTTTAACTTGTGACATCTTTATTTCTTCATCATTTACAGTTCTCAGATAAAAATCGTGATATGAAACAAATATTTGTAGACATGTTCTCCCTGATTCAGGTCATGGATAGTCTTTAATTTCAGTCCTTGATTCAAGCTGTTTTCAGAGTGCTGAAACAACAACAAGAGTCCAAATGTACGCAGAGTCCCTAGGCGAAGGCCGACATGGCCCACTGCTTGACATCAGTGGGGCATTGCGGGTACTTCTGCAGGGCCTCCATGATCTGACTGTGGTCTAGCATGAGTCTCATGAGCTGGTATTCCCTCTGAGTTTTGGCCGAGGAGCTGTCGACCGGCCGGATCAGCTCCAGCTGCTGCAGGTGCTCGAAGGCCTGAGGACGGGCGAGAGGTCGAGGCATGAAAAATATAGACTTTAAAATATAAGTATAACTCCGAAAAGTAATGCTTTATACGGACCTTCATGATGACAGGCTGGTCAAAGTTGTACATGGAGTTTGACTTCCTCTGCAGGAACTTCTTAAACTCTAAACAAAGAGGAAAAATGATCATAAACAAGCAGGAAAATCTTCATTTTGTTTGACTGACCTTTTTAAATCACCAGTTGTCGTACCGTTGTGAACCATTTGGAGGTTGAACGGCTCTCCTTCGTAGACGTCGTTGAGGTGTTTCATGGCGATGATGAGGCACAGCTCCAAGATAGACAGACCTGAAGAGAGAGAGAGGACGAATATGAAGAGATGTGAACGTCTTGGACAAAAGTGTGAAACGTGTTTTTCTCTGCTCTGATTTTGTTTTTACCGTGCAGCATGTTGGCCTTGGAGTCAGTGAAACACAGTCTGCTGGCCTCCAGCAGGTCTGCAGGTCTGATGGCAGGTTTAGATACAGACACACGACTCAGACACAACATCTGGAAAGCAAAAGGCAAAGAGTCACACTGGATATTTACATGGAGGGTGAAAGAGTGGGGGAGAGATGAGTGGAGGAAAGATTAAATGTGAGATGGGAGCAGAGGAGGAAACAGAAGAGGTAAAAGGAAAGATGAGAGGCCTCATTTCCTCTCAGGGCAGGAGGAAGAAAATATGGGTTAGGAGGAGAAGAAAGGAAAGGGGAGGAGCAGAGGTGAGGCGGTTGTACCAGCAGCATGTGCATTGATCTGAAGTCTCTGCTGGAGTTGAAGTGTCTCTTTAAAACGTCCTCCACTGATTTGTCCTCACACAGACTCTGAGGAGAGAAAACAAAGACTGAAGCTACAAACTGACTCCTTGTCTCCTCAGCTGTGAAACCCACAGCGCCTCCTTCAGGAGAACCCGGAGACCAACACATTCGATTTGAGTCAGCTTCACCTTTACGCTGGCTTTCCAGTCCTCTGCGAACTTGACGTCGGGGAAGTCGTCCGGCAGGCTGAGCTGAGTCCGGACTCGGTCCACGTACTGAGGGAACGTGGGGCTGCTCAGCAGGTGGATCTGACGGTGGGAGAACCTCGACTTGACCCGCTTCTCCAACAGCTCCAGAACATCCTGCACGGGGAAAATGTCATTTATTAAATCTAATCTAAGCACTCGGTTTATCTCGAACGGTTTGGAAGGGGGGAGGCTCACCAGTCTGCAGGTGATGCCGACCACAGCGATGGGAGCCTGGGCGGACTGGGAGATGTCAAACAGGTTGTAGAGGAGCGTCTGGTTCTTGTGGTGGGCGAACAGGTCAAACTCATCCAGGACGAACAGCACGGGGCGGCTGCTGCTGCGATCACCTGACGTGAAACCCAGAAATCAAGCATGTCACACTTTAGTTTTGTTTTTTTTTAAACACAATTTAAGGGATCAGTGATGAATCTTCACCTTTCTTCAATGCCTCCAGTAAGAAAGCCAGATTCTCTGCGAAACTCCCCTGAAATAAAAATAAAAAAAACAGGTTTATTTTGTTTGTTTTTTCACATCATTTACGTTAAAACTGTCAGAAAATACTCACAAACACTTTGTCGCCGACGACGTTTTCCAAGTTGAGTTGCCGTGTTATTTCTTTGAGCGCTATTCTGTCATCAGTCTGCAAGAGACCTGCAGCAAACAAGGCAAGAAATGTGTGATTATGCGTACGGACCGCTCGGTTAAATCGGTATAAACACGACGAGGTTTCAGTACCGTTCAGGTGAACCTGCAGCAGGTTTTTCTGCACTTCTTTCTCCTCCAGCAGATCTCTCAACACGCACTTCAGCAGCTGCAGACACAAAAACACAGACTCCATCAGACAATAAAACCTCCCAGGAGTTCACGCACACACGATTCATCATCTTTTCAGCCCCGTTTTAGGCGCGTGTTCTCACCATTGTTTTTCCAGCTCCCCTGGGGCCGACGATTAGCACCGAGTTACTCTCCCCGTGGACGGCCGTTCGCCTCAGCAGCTCCAGAAGGTGTCTGAAAATACAGCATTTTTTTGACTCCAACACCCAGAATGCATCACAGAACAAAAAAAAAAAAAAAACCTCTTTTACCTACACCCGCTCTATCTAATGAGTGCAAACGTGAAAAATCGTCAGTGTTGCAGGTGGATTTCACTACCTGCTCTGCAGAGCAACACCTGGGGAACGCTTGTGTTGTGTCCAAGTCAGCTGGGAACTGGAGACTTTCCAGCCCACAAACTGGGACAGTGCTGTCAGCCAGGTACGACTGAACTGGGTCACTGAAACTCACACTGAGACCCAGATCGTGTCTTTATTACAGATGACAATCCTACTACGGTTTTCTATTTAAAGATTCAAGGTTTTTTTTTTTTTATTTGATTGTGTGCATCGTTAACACGTTTTTTTCCGCTGTAAGACCTGGAAACTGCAGCTTCTTGAAGTATTTTGATAATGAATCGAACATTGAGGTCAGGTCTTCAAGCAAAAACACAGAAGAAGTCTGTGGTTTCAGCTCCTGGCTTGGTTTTAGGTCATTATTAAGGGTTTATTTTGGAGGTTTTTGACAGAAAAGACGATTTGAAGATGTCAACTTGGGATTTTATGAGCAGGTTAATCGTTATTTATCAATACCTATTCATCTAAAGCTCTCCAGGCTTTTAGAAATGTGCGTTTTACCCTTTTATATCTCTTCTAACAGTGCTAAAAACACATTAAAATCCATTTATCCATGACATTAACCTACTTGTGCTGAGCCTCCACTCCGTCCGGTCTGTCAGGGAGCTGCTGACAGCAAAGCCGCCGCCTTAAAACCTCCTGAAGCTGCAAAACAAACAAACATTATGGATTAAAAATTAATCACAGAGAGTCATTTAACCTTTGAGAGATGATGATACACACCTGTGTGATGCATTCTCCTACAGGCAGATGAGCATCTGTCACCTTCCTCTTACTCATGCTGCTGCAGAAACACACGTGGTTCAGTGGTGAGAACACACACAGGTGACACCTCCTCTTCATGTCACCTGTATTTAATCTCTAACTCGTCAGTGTTGACAGCTTTAGCTCCATAACTATCTCTGTCTTTGACCTTTAGCCCAGACTCACCGCAGGATGCGTCTCCGAGGCTCGTTAGCCGCACTTAGCTCGCTTCACGCCGGTCACTATGAGTCGTGACGTCGTTAAAGTGACGTTAGTTTGTCTACAGGTGTGTGAGCGTGCAGGTAAAGATGAAAACATACCTGAAGGAAGAGGTAAACACGCGGCACAGGGCGGGACAGCTCTCAATCTTCGCGCGAATACTGCGCTGCCAGCGATGACGACTTCCTGCTTCTCCGGCTCTGATTGGCTGAGCCTCGGATTGGGCGAGCTTCTGATTGGCTGAGAACGGGATAGTGGAGCACTGATATAAACAGTGTGTGGCATCTAACCATAAATACACAGTCATACTTATAATACTACTACTACTACTTATAATACTACTACTACTACTTATACTACTATTACTACTTATACTACTACTACTACTTATACTACTATTACTACTTATAATACTACTACTACTACTTATACTACTATTACTACTTATAATACTACTACTACTACTTATACTACTATTACTACTTATAATACTACTATTACTACTTATACTACTATTACTACTTATAATACTACTACTACTACTTATACTACTATTACTACTTATAATACTACTACTACTACTTATACTACTATTACTACTTATAATACTACTACTACTACTTATACTACTATTACTACTTATAATACTACTACTACTACTTATACTACTATTACTACTTATAATACTACTACTACTACTTATACTACTATTACTACTTATAATACTACTACTACTACTTATACTACTATTACTACTTATAATACTACTACTACTACTTATACTACTATTACTACTTATAATACTACTACTACTACTTATACTACTATTACTACTTATAATACTACTACTACTACTTATACTACTATTACTACTTATAATACTACTACTACTACTTATACTACTATTACTACTTATAATACTACTACTACTACTTATACTACTATTACTACTTATACTACTACTACTACTTATACTACTATTACTACTTATAATACTACTACTACTACTTATACTACTATTACTACTTATAATACTACTACTACTACTTATACTACTATTACTACTTATAATACTATTACTACTTATAATACTACTATTACTACTTATACTACTATTACTACTTATAATACTACTATTACTACTTATACTACTATTACTACTTATAATACTACTATTACTACTTATACTACTACTACTATTAATAATAATAATTTGAATAGTCACGCAATGCTGCATAATTTAATTGTAAATAGTTATATATTTATCTATTTGTATCTTATTTCTATGAAAATTTATATTTTTACTGTTATATAGTTTATCTTAGCAAGCTTTAAATAGAGCTCTATCTTATAGGTTTACTTAATGTTTACTGTAGTATAATTTCAATGTATGTTTAA
Organism: Larimichthys crocea; assembly: GCF_000972845.2. Taxonomy (NCBI): domain Eukaryota; kingdom Metazoa; phylum Chordata; class Actinopteri; family Sciaenidae; genus Larimichthys; species Larimichthys crocea. The sequence goes on along the minus strand of NC_040029.1, from coordinate 6,949,349 downwards.
TGTTTGCGTATCTATCTATCTATCTATCTATCTATCTATCTATCTATCTATTAAGATTAAGTTATGTTATACAGGCAGTACATGTCTTTATATTTTTGATCCAACTATGTATCAAATATGATGTATATTTATTTCCTCTGCACCGTAGAGCGTCACTGTTGTCCAAAAACAATTAAAACCACATCAGTGAGTCACACTGCTGCACTGGCTGACATGTTTCTACATTATAAACACACACACACACACACACACACATACACATACACACACATGTACATACATGTAGTCTGTTTTGACCACACACAGTCCTGCTGCTGCAAATACTCACTGGAGTACCAAATGTGGATTAATCCGCCGTTTGAAATAGTCCCCAACTAATTCACTGTTTCCTGCTGCTTGATTAAGGTAAAACTTTATATTTATGTACTTATTTTATACGGTTTAATCAAGTGGAAATGTTGAACCAGATTTCAGAAATTTAAACTAAACAAAAAAGTCAAATATTCAGGGCATTTCAGGGGTTGGTGTTTGTATTTTTTGCGAATAAAAACACCTTTAAAATAGCCAACAAGTGTTAAGTAAATCATTTTAATAACACTCAGGTTTGTGTCTTCATTTGTTGTTCAATTTTCCACCATTTCCACAAAAAACAGCCAAGACTCTTAATAGAGCAACAATTTAAAAAATCAAAACAAAACATCTGCGTAATTCTGACAAGATTTGGATGTGTGATGCACAGTGTAGCATCATAACAGAGGGAATTATGTGTAATTATAAACTAAAGGCCATAACTGCCACCGCCGCTCTGATTCTGGTAAAATTAGGAGGGATGGTTCATCTGAATGGCTCGTGGGTTTCCTGCATAACAACATCTTTTACTCATTCACAATGATGATGAAGCTCTGGAGATACTTAAAAGGCTTCCTGTGGCTTTTGGATGAGTGACTGAAAGAAAAAACGCCAATAAACCACCAGATATCTCGCAAATCGTCTCCCAGTCTCTGCTCACATTTAGCCTGTCACATTATTCTAAAATACAACTCTCCGCTCTCACATTCAGCTCTGTGTTTGCCCTTAAAAATACATGAAGCGCCTCCTTTTACAGCAGCCATACACTGAATTAATTTAACGTCTCCTCGGGTTTGACCTTCAGACAAAATACAAACCATCTGCAGCCTGAGCTGCATCTTCCTTTTCACTTCATGTGGCTGAACTCTGCTTTCTCTGAGCTTTTATTTCTTTTATTTGTCCACATTTTATATTAAAATTCAGTCTTAACAATAAAACAATGTATTTTGTTCAATGACTCTACCACCTGGTCTGCTGTATTTCTATAAAGACCAGCAGTTTTTTTTTTTTTTTTTTTTGGATCCTGTATCCTAAATTTGAATATTTTAGCAAAATGCAATACAGCCAGTGTTATAAGTTTTAATGTGCAACCTTCCAGTTGATGGAATTAATTATTAACATCACAGTGTAATAACCTCGTTAACACAATATGCCTTACTAACATGACACAATACCTCAAAGCAATAAGTAAAACAACTCTTTTACTGCTTATGGGATTATTATTAGTGAGTTTTATTGCATTAATGACAATGAATATTTACTTCACTTAAATTATCAGGTAAAATTAAAAAGGCTTATGCATGCTGGTGGTTCTGCACATCATTTTTAGAGGTCTTTTGTTTCTTTTAATGTTGATACAACATATTTATCATGTACATACTTGAAAATAGCTTGAGATAGAGAGATATGTTTGTTTATTTTATAACATAAAACTTGATCATTACGTCTTAACTTTAATCATCCTTATTTTATTAGCCTGTTATATCCATACCAGCTGTCATATATTAAAATATCCTAGTTTTCTGGGATATAACAGAAGGATAGAGGCTGAATAAGATAATGGATCGTTAAGAGGTTAGACTTATAGTTAACATATAACACCATTTTTCAAAAATAAAAACATATCTCTCTATCTCAAGATATTTTCACGTATGAACACGCTGAATATGTCAAAAGAAACAAAAGACATTTAAAAATGACATGCAGAGGAGACTGAGGAAATAAAATGTATGAACGTATGACAGCTTGGGGCTTCCGTAGACATAAAATCAACAAACATTATAAATACTCTGTTTTACATAGATGTTAATATTTATTTGAAACGCCTTTAATGTAAATATAGCTTAGGGTTTTTCACCCTGCTAGAAATAATATTAAAGTCTTAACAGCTGCGGCTTTAGTGGAGAAATTAGTGTCATAATATTAGTGTATCCTTTATAATATAAGTGGATAAAGTCAACTAAAACTCTTTTACAAGCTTAATAGATTGATACATACATACATTAAATATACATTAGAATTAACCTATAACTCAGTAACCATATGTTAAAACTGACCTGAGATACATCTAAATTTATATATGTACAGAGAAATTAAACATTTGTAGCAAAATTAAACATTAGATTAGATTAGATTAGATTAGATTAGATTAGATTAGATTACTTTATTCATCCCACCACGGGGAAATGTACTTGTTACAGCAGCAGAGGAAAGTGTAGCATACACTACAGAATTAGAAAAAAAACAACAACACAATAAAGAGAAATATCTATAACCTACACAATAAACACGAAAAAAGCTATCAACTTTCAAAACAAAAGAGTAATTTACAATAAATAAAAGAGTATTGTAATGTAAAGTGACCATAGTGTAAGAAATATTGCAATGTAAGAAAGTGACCATGATACAAATAATATTACAAAAGAAAGTGACCATGATACAAATAATAATATTATTGCAAGAGTAGTGACCATAATATAAATAATATTACAAAAGTAAGTGACCATGATATAAATAATAAATGCAAGGTATAAATGAAATAAAAACATTTGCATAGGAAATAAATATGTAATTGTGTTAACATCTATAGAAAGAGAAATAAAAAAGAAAGAGCATAGAAATAAGAATGCTTTATAAAAAATATATGAGATAGACCTCCAGGCTCCCCTGTGGGAACCATAATAGAAAGCTACACCTCCCTGTGAGCCCCTCCACCCATGCATCCAGATGTTCTCCATCATTTTAATATTTTTTTTTTTACCCCCAAACTTTTGCCATGCACGTCTCGTGCAGCTCTGAGAGGTAACGTGCATCACCTCTCCCATCTGCTGGTCGCTCCTGCCGCGCATGCGCGGTGGCGCCTCTCCATCATTTCCAATATCCCAATGTAGGAGAACCAGCAGCGGCAGAGGGAACTAATGGGCAGGCTTCTTATTCTTATTTTTCCAGAGGTCAGAAACGCACCGCCGCTCGCCTGATTCACTGTTTCGGCGCCGGTGTGAATTCGCTGGGATGCCCGGGTAAGAGCGGAGTGTTTACGGTGTGATTTGACGCAGACGGTGCCCTGAAAAGCGTCTCTCTCTTCTGCTTCTTCTGCTTCTTCTTCTTCTTCTTCGCTCTCTCTCTCTCTCCTTCTCTCTCTCTCTCTCTCTCCCTCTCTCTCTGCAAACGCAACGGCGTTTGCACGGGCTAGGTTAGCGTGCTAGGCTAACCCGTGCTAACTCGGCCCTGGCCCTGGCCTTGCTTAGCCTAGCCTAGCCTAGCCTTGGCCCCTACTTGAAACCTAACGCGGGGAGGGGGCTGCTGCTAGCTGTGTGTGTTTTTGTTTTCTTACCTCGATAAATATGAAGTGTGCTCGGTGCTCCGAATAAATGCTAAACCGTTATTAGCTCGCCCTCTAATTCATTATCGTTACAACCGTTGGCGACCGTTGGTTGGTTGCTGGAGCTAACCAACGGTCGCCAGACAGCTGACGGTTTGCTGCATCCAAAAAAAAAAAAAAAAAAAAGCACAAGACAGAACCGAGCCCGCTTGTTGACACTTTTGTCACCTTTTAAAACGACGGGAGTTTAAAACCAACACCCCTTTTTTTTTAGCTGTCGCTGAGACGTTAATTTAAAAAAAAAAAAAAAAGCTCAGTTGATAAAACAAGACAGGTCCAACGAGGCTAACCCCAGAGCTAATTATCTATACGTTTCAGGTTATGTACACAAACATGTTTTGTGGAGAGAGAGAGGGGTTATTTAAACATATATAAAATATATATGTTTAAAAAAAAGTCTTGTCATGTAGCTTAGCCAACTTGTGTAGCTGTCAACTTTGAAGGCTGCTGCTGCTGCTGCAGGACAATATGGCTAATTCACCCCCTTGAAGCTATAGCCTCAGCTCCTCCATAAGAGATTTAAATGCTCGGTGGAGAATTAATCTAACTGGAGCAGTGTATGTGCATGTTGCAGTCCACAAACAGTGCACGCTTTGTGCAGGTTACTGCACTCTTCCTCACTCTTACTTTATTTGACAGCATATGACAAACCCTGTTGGCTCAGTGTTAATGCATTTTTAGACACCGGGGCAGCTCTAAATGGTAATATTAATGCAGCAAATGCGTTTTTTTAAAACCGTAAACCTGCCTAGTCAACCATATAATGTTCTAATAAACCTCCCCAAGCACTGTTGGCATACAAGGTGACACATCGTATGTGCTTAAATATATCATTTGTGATTGTAACCTGCTTGTCCACACCACCTGCTATCTATCTGCATATATTACACATGACTAATGTGGTGAGACCACTGGACCTTTATAATTTTAAGGCGATAGCTTCTTAGTACTCAGATTAAAGGCGTGAAATTTACCACGATCCAAACACTTGCATCGCTGTCATCGTTTTAGGTTCTTGTTCGGCAGGTAAAGCACAAACAGTGCATGCTTTGTGCAGGTTACTTACATTTCTACCTCTTCCCCCACTCTTGGTTTATTTGACAAACCCCGGACAGCTCGAAATGCTGATATAAATGCTCACAAGTGGTATTTATTTAACCGTAAACCCGCTCAGTCAACCTTATAATGCGCATCTTGCATGATAAACCTAAAGCGACACATCATGGCACTTAATTCACCTGCAAAACGAGCAATAATCTGATCATAAATACATTATTTGTGATCCTGCCTGTCCATGTCAGCTAGAGCCAAACACAGGATTCATCTGCATATAACGTGACTTTAAGTAATTTTAAGGCGATCCTCTCACCTCATCACTTCTTATTAGCTTTAGTATTCTGCGTTAAAGTCACCATCATCTAGCCTAAATGCTGGAAAACTTTTGTTGTTGTCATTGTTTTAGGATCTTGTTCTGCGGGGGAAAGTTTAACAGCTGCTAGATTTAAAAAAAAAAAAAAAAAAAGCTTGTTTACTTGTTCTGGTCAGGATGAGTCAGGAAAAGTGAATTCCAGACACAAAGGTTTCATTATCCCGACTATGAAGAGCTGTTACGATGCATTAATGACATTAAATAACAAAAAGATCACAATATGAACTGTTTTGATGATACCAGGACACGAGAAAAAGAAAACCACCTCTTGAATTTGTAATTCGAGGCTAAGTTGTCTGATCATATCTTTTAAAATTTACATAAACTGCCATCCTAAATGGACCACAAATCCAGTTACTCAGTCTTTTGGCTGTGGTTTCACTTGTTTTTTTTGCGGTTTCTTATCTAAAACATGTTTTTTTTTAACATTCTCTGCATGGCTGTAAGTCTCCTGTATTTATGTCTTCTTGTTGCACGCTGCACGTATGAAGTTAGCGGCTGGATCGAGTCCAAACTGTGTTCGAGTCCCGTCACATGCGTGGCCTGTTTGTGCCAAAACTTGCTGCTTCCCCGCTCAAGACAAAATGTTTCCAATCATACGTTGGGGAGGAAAATGGGAAATCATTCAGATTTCAGTTATTCTTTTCATTGTTGAACTTTTTAAATGGGTCAGATTTGCCTTACAAAATGTATGAAATCCATTTTACTGCACTCTGCGGTGACGTTGTCGAGGTCCACGTTACTCTCTCTGTCATTGATAAAGAGCATTTGTCCCTAAAACAACGAGACTTCGGGGAACATTTTATTAAAAGATTAAAAGGATCTGCTTTCACAGTCAAATTCTGTGCAAAATCCTTCTCTTGATGCCGCCAGATCGATCACTGATCTTAAGTATCACAGAAATAACAAATGTAGCCATCGCCTCTGCAGTCAGAAGAACAGGAGGACTGTTCGACTGCTGCACAATTTCCCGTCTATATATTTAAAATAATTGTTTCTCCTGTAATCGTCAAGCTTGATGCGTCTTTGGATTTCAACCGTGGAGTTGTCGCCTCTAAACCTCCAATAAATCCAGAGTGTTATTGTTTTTAATCGCTCTTGTCACGCGTACTTCACAGCAGTATGCCGCTTTATTACGAAGCCTTTTAAATGTGATGATTCTCGTCGGCGTCTCTTGAAAAGCTGCAGCGGGGCTCTCCGTCTTGAGTTGAATTCAGGTTATCAGTTAATGAAGAGTCATATTTTGCCATTGCAATCGCAGCTACGTGCTTATTATACGATTTACATGACAGTAATACCTTGTGTGCTCAGCGTAATCTGCCAAAAAAAACCTCCCGTCAGCTATAGATTCGACAGTTTATCAATAATCAATGTCTGCCATATATCTAAGTCCAATTTGATTGATGTTAAAGCTAAAGAGGTCACGTGATTTGATTTGTAGTTCAGCACCCGTTAAACGTCATATTGTAATGGGGAGTGATGGTGGGCTTCTTGTATAACTGGAGTGAAATCTGGGTAACATATTTCACAATGTCTACATCTGTCTGAGACACCAATCATTTTCATTATCGATTCATCTGTAGATCATTTTCTTGATTAAATTGATCAGATATTTGGTCCAGAAAATGTTTCCCAAAGCCGAATGTGATGTCCTTTTAAGGGTTTTTTTTGTCCACAACCCAAAGAGATTAAGTTCACGGTCATTGAGGGCCGAAGAAACAATTTCAGAAGCTAAAATCAGAGAATTTGGACAGAAAAATTACTCAAAATGATTAATTGATTATCAAAATATGTGTCTAATGTTGCAGCTATAGGGAAGACTACTCAGCGTCTTCCTTAACGCCAGCTTTGTGATCACCAGCTTGTTGAAAAAAAGCCAAGCAACCCAAGCTTCTTGTATCCTCCACGTTGTATATCTGTAGCCCCGACATGCAGTCATAGTTTTGAAGAATGGTACATCAACCACCAGTTTTAGCTGGACCTTTTTCATAGAAAAAAATAAATCCACCTTAAGATGTTTCCCGAGGAGTAATAATTGAATTCACGCTGCGTTTCTGGCAGGTTTTCATGTACTCACAATGTCCTGACTTCGACCACCTCTCTGTCGTTTTCTCCCCGTCTGTCTCTTTCTTGTTGCAGTGAACAATAAATGTGAAAAGGCCAAAAAAAAACCTCCGTAATCTTAAAAAAGATCAGCCTGCGCTAAAAGGTTACAGATTAGAAGGTACTCTATGTAATTTGGACGTGTTAGTTCTTGAGAAGTGGGGAAATGTTGGGGAGGGATGGGGCAGTAAAAACGGTTAGAGTTGAGATTTAAATTTGGGCTTTTACATTAGCAAGGTGGCAGATTTAGGGAGTGTTGCTTTGCCAAAGGTTAGGATGAAGTCATTTGGCTAAGGCACCTATGTAATCTTTAATCAAAATGTCTTTGGTTTGAATCTGGTCCAGGACTTTTGCTGCACATGCCTCCCCTCTCTTGTATATTTCTGATTCGAGCAAACCTAGGGTTAAACACTCGTCATAGGCGGAGACGTCTTCAAAACTGTTTGGGGAAAATAATTAGTTTTTTTCCTCCAGTGTGAACGCAACAATAGAAATTATGTTTTCTCTGTTCCCTCTGCGTTTAAACATGGAGTTCTGGGAAATGAGATTTTAACGATGTCGTGGTTTCCCTGCTAGGACGCCACGCACTTCTCTCGAGATGATTGTCGCCGCTGCGTCTTTCGAGATAAACAGCATACGTTCATCTGCTGCCTCGTTTTGTGTTTTGTTTTTTTTTACCCTCCGTACCTCTCTAGTGTCACTGGGTTTGGTCTCAGCAGCTCACAGGGCAGTTATGAGTCAGCAGCACCGGCGGCTGAGTGGAGGCTTTGCATGGAGCTCCCATCACTCACACACCGAATTCAGCTCGATTTGCCAGCTTTGATGAGCTTCTACCGGTGTTTGAAATTCACTCTCTGAGGCAGGAGGAACAACTGCTCATACCGCTGAGTAAAAATCGAATGGATTTTTGTTGTTGTCTTTCTGTGCGTCATATTTTGATGATACAATATGTCTTTATGTCACAGTTGAGTTAGATTTTAAAGCGGTTTGCACCATGAGATGAGAAGCCTTTTTAATGTATGTGCTGATATCCTGAGCTGATCTGCAAGATCAGTATTTGGGTTGATTAAATTGATCAGTGTTGGCTGTATAAAGCCTGATCGGATCTTTTAGTTTATTGTAAATATAATGTTGCACTTTGGGTACACCAAGTAGAAACTATATCTAAGCAGGTACTCAAACTGAAAAGGTGCATTAAAACCATAAACTGTATAAAACATGGACGCAGTCTCCATGATATCCGTGAGAGTGTGGTGGCTCTGGACGTCACCATCTTGGTCGTCCTGCTTCCACCAGCTCCACACTGTTAATTCTGCATAACTTTAAGCCTTAATATAATTTGAACAGGTGAGTTGTATAAAAATTCTCCCTCAGTACAGTTGTCATGAACGGGAAATTAGCTATAGAGACCAAAACTGTTCTTTGTACCAGGCTGTAAACATGTTTATTTCTGCTGTGAAGTTGAACATTTTAACATGGGGACATATGGAGACTGACTCACTTCTGGAGCCAGCCTCAAGTTGACGTTTGAGGAACTGCAGTTTTTGGCACAGAAAATGACCCAGGAAGCCCAGTAAAAATATTAAATTAGAGAATTTAAGACTTTGTTAGTTAAAACCGCGCAAAGAAATGAAGTTATTTTATCCATTGCTGCTACAAACGCTTGGTAAACTGTATAAATATGGTGTTCACATTACAAAGACCAGCAGTCTTGTTGTGGCAAAAGCTGAGCTGAGTTCACCTTTTTGCCTGACCCTATTTCATACATTTCTTTATGCAGCTTGTATGAACGCAGCCTATATCGGAGCCTCCCAAGTTGGGTGCAAAATTAATGATTAATGACCAGCCAAAGAGTGGATGTTTAAATTTTACCAGCCAAACAATGGATTACCATTGTTGGAGCGTGAAGCAAATCTACCAATTTTGTGCCGTACTTTCAAATGATTGAACCACAGAAACTACGAAGGAACAAACAGCAGCCAGCAGATTGAGTGAATAACATCGTTACTGATTGCTGCATTACAAAATATTGGATTGTCTGACTCCATTCATTGATAATAATATCAATTAATCCATCAATGTTTTTTCTCAGTTGACCAATTCTGTCGATCGTTGAAGCTCTACTGGTGGTTTTGACCATTTTGCCCACCATTAAATTTGAACTGGTCCAAACAAAAAGTTGCAGACAACAAATGGTTTTATTCAAAATAAAACAAGCCTTTTCAACTTAATAATTCTCTTTTTGTATTGTGACAGCCAACTAATCGTTAGCTTAATTCAGACAAAATCAATTTAATTGTCAGGATGTCTCAGCAGGAGACTGACCAGTATCAGGACTAAAAATAATGAAGGATGTTTTTCAACTTAATTATAGCTGATTGGTAATCTCAGTTATTGTAGTAAAACATTTGAGAAGAGCTTTTCCGACAATAATTTTGAATTTTGCCTTTCAATAGGACAATAGAAGAAGTTGGTTGGAGATGAAAATACTTTAAAGAGGCTTCTATACAATTTCTGCCTTTCACTCCCAGAGCAGATTAAATAATAGACTTTTACTCATGCAAAGAAAATGGACCGTATTGACCATTAATTCATTCCCCCCTCTGTTCTGCCCACACAGGAACCATGGGAATACCACTACCCAACTGCGTTTGGGAACCAATATGTTGAATACAGTCTAATTGTCCAACTGAGGGACTGTATCCAGGGCGGCAAAACATTAATCATAAAAGACCTTCCCGTGAAAGCACAGCGCTCGCCGGCTCCCGACTTCACATTTTCAGCCAGCATCTTCCCGAGTCGGATGGCTCTAAACGACAAGATGCAGTAATGGAAGTCCATGCAGCATTCAGCACCGTAGCCATGAAGCAGCTCAAAGGGTAGGGTCTGCCGTGAGCTCGCCTCACCCTACCTACCCGACCACCCCATCAGCTCCGCCCGAGAGCAGAATCCTACGTTCGAGCATAACCCACCCATCTCTGCAAACCTTCCCACCACCACCAACCCTTCCACCTCTTCCTCCTCCTCCACCACCACCACGGCATTGGAAGACGAACATGACGTGCATTGCGAAGACACTGGTTGATGTCTGATATATATACCTCTGAGGTGTCGAGCGTAAAACCAGTGGAGCAATGAATGGCGGAAAGGACTGTGAGGCGGGGGATGAGAGGCAGGCTGTCCCTGTCCAGGTCCCCATTGGCTGGCAGCGAAAGGTGGAGCATGGCGGCGGGGTCATATACATGAGGTAAGAACCTCTCTCCGTCAAACAGGTCTGCCTTTTGGGGTCGAGTGAAGAGGAAAATCTCTGTTTGGAGTTGTAAGGAGTTTGTCTATGACAGCAACTAACAATCATTTTTATTATCGACCAACATGATGATTATTTTCTTGATTAATTTGTTTATTGTATCATCTATTGAATGTTAGAAAAATGTTCAAGATTATGTGACCAACAACAAAAGATATTTAACTTCTACTATAACACACAAAAAAAGCAAATAATCACATTGAAGAGGCCGGAACCAGAACTTTTTGGTATTTCTTTAACAATTCATCTATTTAATCATTTCAGCTCTGATATTTTGTTAATTGTGGGCACTCAGGGGGGCTGTAAGGGTCTGGATATAAAGCTCATTTAACTGAAATGAAGCTACGTGTTTCCTTGAAGGGATAGTTTGCGTTACTTGAAGTGGGGTTGTGTGAGGTATTACCTAAAGTCAGTGTTACCTGCAGTAGACGGTGGTCAGCATGCCTCTTGGAAAACTAGACAAGAATGGACAGGAAGATCAACAAGGAAGCTAACAAGTGCAAGCTTGGCGCCACAGCAAAATTATTAAATATTTTAGCAATTTTTGCAAATAGAATTTTTTGTTTTTGCTATATTTAGAATATTACAACATAGATTGATGTGAATGTTTGTTTCCCATTTTAAATGGCCGTCTGACGGTGAGGTCAATCGGTGAAAGTATTCTTAATATATGTACCTGTATATTTTGTTGCTGCTTCTCCAAACTGGGGGCTTCCCGACCCCCATCTACACTATGAATTTAATGACTTTGCATCAACAACAACCCATAATTCAAAGACAACACAGACAAGAAGCAAATCCTCACGTCTGAGAACCTAAAACAGGGTTTGTTCCACAATTTTGGACAATAAGCGGCTTAAATTATTCGATTTTTCTGTCAGAATCCGTTAAACTCACAGAAGGCCCAACAAGTTTGTTTATTGCAGTGGGTGAACAAAAATGGGACTTTTGATGATGTTGCCTTCGGTGTGGTTATTCCCTCAGCCGCTCTGGTGAAGCTGCTCTGTATTAGCTGTAAAGATCTGCTTTGAGAGGCTGTTGGTAAACAGTAAGTGATCCCTTGACACAGGTAAACTGCAGCCCACATCTTTGCTTGGTAGATTTTTGAAAATGGCGATCCATCATTCATCATCTTTTAAAGTCGTTTTGTTTCTAAAATCCATTCAAATTGTGCAACAGGGACTTGGCTGTCTAATGAGTTGGATCTTTTACCAGCATGTTTGGTGTCCTCTCCGGCATATGAAGACCAGCACATGTATTTACCAGCCACAATGAACTAAAGCAGTTGGCTGGTGTCAGGTTTATTTTGGGTGTTGGAAAGAATCCTGTCTACTTCTGTGACCGTGGCCTGATACTGTCACCGCACACTTGTTATTCGCTCACGTTATTTTACATAGAAGGTGTGCGTTAGCTTCAGAGATGTGCGACTGAAGATCCTCACAGTAGGTACTTCCACAGCAGCTTTTACTGATGATTCATCCACTGGTTTTGTCAAACTTATGTTTGATAGGACCCACTACTGTTGCTCTTTTGTAGGTGACACATTTGAAATGTTTCCTTGCAGGTATTTTTCAGGCTTTCCCCAATGTTTTTGGGCACTGCGCTGCCTCTCATGGCAGAGGCATAAACATCCAAATGTTTACTTTTAGTCCTTCAATGTTCCTGTTTTTTGGTCAGGAATTGGGTGAACAAAGAAACACCACATTTGTCCATTATGTGAAAACATCACAGTGGCATAAATGGGGTTTTTTTCCATCACAAAAGATGAAAAAATATAAGGAAGAATGATTTGAGAACATTTGGGATAATTTTCCAGCTTTCCTTCCGTCAATGCAGCAGGTTTCCTTCCGGTCAAGATGCGAAGCTAACTAAAACAGAGCTTAACTCACATCATATCGTGCTTTAGTGGATCATAAACTGCAGAAGCACCGGTTTGAGTTGAGACCAAACATCAGTTTTTAAGCCACGACAAAGAAGACCAAAATGTGTCCGACAGCAGACTTTATTTCAAGCCAAGCAGTTGCTGATCACTTGCAGGTCCTGCAGGAGTGAGGAGTCAGCAGTCGGTCAAAAAGCCAATTCCGACTACCGAGATCAACTTCCAGCCGTGCTGGGTTAAATTTACACTTCCGTGCTGATTTAGTTTTCAGTAACGTTCTCATTAAGGCGAGGAAGAAAGGAGAGAGAGAGACAGTGACGAGTCAGAATTTTTTTTTGTAGCTGAGCAATTTTAATTATGACTCGATCAAAATATAAGACAGCGTTATGTGGTTCATTTGAATTTCAAGCACTTTTTAAGCACTTTGTTAAAAAGGGGAGGACATTTTCAAGGTATTCCAGCCCTTGAATTTATGAATACTGCTGCACCAGCTGCTATAACAAAACAAAATGATGAAATGATGTATTGATTATCTGATTGTTTTTAATTGATATGGATGAAAGAATTCCACTGTGGTGTAGCACAATGGCGTGGGAGGATTTGACTTGATTTCATGTTTGCAAGCTTGTAAAACCTGCAGCAAAACCTTCCTCAAGGAGCTGCTAACCCACCAAAAAAAAAAAAAAGAATCATGTGTGTGTCTTGTCAGTGGAGCATTTCAGTGAGCAATGGCTTCCTTTCTTCTTCTGAGTCAGGAATAAATTTGCAGTAGGAGAACTGAACCTTTTGTAATATTTCCGCATAAAAGCGTCGAGTTAAATGCAAAATATTATCGGTTTTCAGGAGCCTCAGTCGAGGAATATTGAATGATGTGCCGTTTCAAATGAGTGCTGCAACATGTAATATCACATATAAAGGAGGATTTGTGCTCTGGAGTTGAAGTCTCTCCTCTAACGTTGTTGTTTTCTGTCTGCAGTCCCAGCGGCTCGTTGCTGTCCAGCTTGGAGCAGGTGAAGACCTACCTGCTGACAGATGGAACCTGCAAATGCGGCCTGGAGTGCCCACTCATCCTCCACAAGGTAATTTTTATTTTTTTGGTCCTGATTCATTTAAAAACGCAGCAGAGATTTCACAGCTGCCTCTTAACCGAGCTCCAGAATATTGAAGTTCCAGTCTACAGATGAAATTAAAACAACGTTGTCCAAAAAATTGGAGCTAAAACACGGGATTTAAAAACTGTCAGTCAGTCCGAGCATTGGCAGGTGGTGTGTCTGCACTAGAAATGTCGATGTTGGTGATCACTTTTATAACAAGCTGTATTTATCAGCTGAGGAAAAAGATGTGGACCAAATGTTATTTCAAGCGTGCAGCAGCAGATGACGTCAAGCAGGATTTTGGTTTAGTTTGGGGAATCATGCATCTTATCCCGTCCCTGCTGTTTGGAGACACAGGTTGAAGTGAAGTGTAACACTTGAAGATTTCCTGTTTCTTTAGGAATGCATAGCTACTCGTTGTCTTGTTTTAATCAATGCCGTATGTTTGATTGATCCATTTAAGTGAAGACAAATGGGGAAACAATTAATTTGACATTCCATTAAGCCTCATACAATTTTAAGCTTTATTAATTACTTTTAAAGGAATTAAATGCCATTTAACTGTTTGTTCCATTTGGTTATTGCTTGGAAAGTTTTCCACTTATTACCGAGTTGCTGCGAGTCACTGAGATTGAGTGCGAGCTAAATGCCTCTTCAGACTGCGTGATATTTTAATTCAGAGCAGACACAATCAGCTCTCAACGTGTGTCCCGGCCTCAAGATAGGACACATTACTTGTTTGACATTCGTTACTGCAGCTCGGAGGGAAGGAGGGAAAAAGGATAGAGGGAGGAATGAGGAGGAAGTAAACACGTCTGTGAGGAGGAAATGGTGTGTCACTAGTCAAACCCAAGGTGAAAACAACTTCTGACAGGCTTTTGTTAAAGTGATGCTTTTGTTTTTGTTGAGATGGTCTTTTGAGTATCAAAAAGTCAACCGTCAGCTTGAGAGGTGGCTGTAAAAAAATAAAGTTTTGTCCTTCACACAGCACGGTGGCCGTGGTCAGCTTGAATTAATGCCAGTTTGAATGAATTGTGACCCCTTTTCACAATGGAAATTTTTATAAAAACGTCCAAAGAAAGCTCTCAAACCACCATAAAATCACTTCCTCCACTCCTGTTCCACACGCTCAGCATGTATTATATGATTTCAAGCTGATCACTTCGGCTGATCTCTGTGAAGGTCCAAACAAATACAAATGTCTGAGGCGTCCTGTGTATCACATTACATCGGGTAATCCAGACGATTATCTTTCTTGAAGCTAAATTTGTCCCCAACACACAACGTCTGTCGGATCAGGCCATTATCAGGCTGATATCGTCTCATCTGGGGAGAAATGTTGACTTCTCTGCTCTATTATTCATGTTTTGATAAAGCAGATGTACACGCCACAAACCCAAAACATTTGTACTGAAACATCCCCATTAAATTGTCTCTCTCAACATTTTACCATCTAAACAGGTATCTTCATATATAATTAAAGATTTTGAGTTTTTAAGTTGTGGGTCTGTTCAAATCACCTGTGTTTTTCATCAGGTGTTCAACTTCGACCCAGGGGCAGCTGTCAAGCAGAGGACGGCGGAGGACGTGAAAGCAGATGAAGACGTCACCAAACTCTGCATTCACAAGAGGAAGCTTCTGGCTGTGGCCACACTGCACAAGAGCATGGAGACACACCCACCTCTGACGCTCACCAGCCCAGGGGGAGGTACGAGTACATACAAATCCAATTATTTGAACTAAAAAATCAACATATAATGTCCAGAGGTTTTTAGTCCTCATATCTGTGGTAAGTTAGTATGTGTCCCTTCTGAAAGAAATGCCAGCAACCAGTCAAGTGTTGGTGAAATTTGGCTGATTTTGGTTTTCAGAAATGCAAAGTTTGGATTGTTTTTGGTTTAGTTGGTCAGTTAAATACTGATTTTTAACTAGTTTATCTCACCACCCACTGTGCCCCGCAGATAACAATGACTTTCCTGCCCTGCCTAATACTTTGTTAGTACTGATGTAACTCAAATGTGTTTTTGGCCTTAAGGTACATCATCTGTGGTCACTGCGCATTCCAACACTCAACGAGCAATAAGGACTAAACCCCATGATGGCCTGCCCAATGCTGCTGGCCCAGACTGCAAGAATCCTTTCAAGATGATGATGGCAGTCGGACAGCAGCAGCAAAGGCTGTATCCACCCCAGGAGATGGGTGGAGCCCAGCAACCAGAGCTCTACTCTGGGTACCCCAGGCCACAGAGGCTTGGCAGTGGGGAGCCGGGCCCCAAATCCCCTTACCGGGTTGGGTATGGAGGCATGCTGAGTCCACCTCCCTCCAGTGCTAAGCTGTATGGAGATGGCTCACAGTCTCCCAGTGCAGACACTCTAGGCAGCCCTGAGGGCTTTCCAAGGACCAATCCTTGTGGGTTTCCAGGAGCCGGCAGTCCCGGTTCAGCCTCCATCCACGGGAACACTAGGACGCCTCTTTCCCCACCCAGTGTATTGCTCCATGGCTCCCCCGTGAGCCAGCCATCCTGCGCCATGACAGGGAGGACTAGCACGCCCCTCTCCCCGACGGCCACTGCCAAAAGCCCTGTCATGAACATGAACATGCCCCGGGGGAACTTCCCCCCTGGTATGGATATGCCTCGTGCAGCATTTCATCATAAAACACAGCCCCCAGTGCATCCCGTACCACCTGCTTCATCCATACCACCATCCTGTGCCCTTCAGAAAAGGCAGTTGACCTCTGAAAAAGACCCCTTAGGCATCCTGGACCCCATCCCCAACAAGCCAGTCAGCCAGCCCCCCACCAATGCCCAAAACCCCTCCAACTTCCAGCCTAACATCCACTCTCAGGTACCAATGATGAATGTAAACATACCCCCTCCCGCCATTGTTCCCTTGCCAAGCAACTTACCTTTACCCACAGTGAAGCCTGGGCCTGTGGGGCATGGCGGCCATGTTCAAAGGACTCAACAGGGTGGTCCGGCTTCCTCAATGTCCCCCTCCCCTGTCACTTCCCCTGTCCACATGGCCGGGCCTGCCCTCGGGAGAATGGAGGCCTCCCCTCATCGCTCACGCTCTTCCTCCACCTCCTCTGACCACGGGAACTTTGCAATGCCCTCGGGGCACCAGGCCCCATGTGGCACCATGAAGGTCCCACCTCGTTCCCCCAGGTCGGCTATGGGTTCTCCCAGGCCAGCCATGCCCTCCAGCCCCTCCACCAACAAAAATGACCCACTCCACCAGTACAAAGACTCCCAACTGCTGCCCGGGATGGGGAACTCAATTGGCACCCAGCAGCACAGCAACCCCATGTACTCACCCACCTCTTCCTCCTC
Source organism: Larimichthys crocea (assembly GCF_000972845.2). Taxonomy (NCBI): domain Eukaryota; kingdom Metazoa; phylum Chordata; class Actinopteri; family Sciaenidae; genus Larimichthys; species Larimichthys crocea. Next base: position 6,932,475 of record NC_040029.1, on the reverse strand, counting down.
GTCATCTTCTTCTCTGGCAACCCCCAGCGCTTCCCAGAAGGGCCACCCAGGACTCCTGGGCATGCCCCTCAATCAGATCCTCAACCAACAGAATGCAGCTTCCTTCCCCGCCAGCAGTCTCTTGTCAGCCGCAGCCAAAGCACAGCTAGCAAATCAAAACAAACTCAGCGCTGCTGGCAACAGCACTGCTGGCATGGCTGGTGGTGGTGTTGGTATGGCAGGCATGGGGACAGGTGGAGGAGGTAACGGCGGAGGTGGCGGGCACCCTGGCTCTATGGGCGGCCCTCGAGGCATGGAAGGACACAGCACTTTAAACCCAATGCTCCCGCCAAACTCCACCATGCTGCTCAACACTCCTGAGGGCCAGAGCGGTCGGGCGGCTCTTAGAGACAAGCTCATGGCCCAGCAGAGGGACCCCATGCGCAAACGGAGGCAGTCGTCAGGCAGCACCACTGTAAACCACGACAACAGTAACAACATGGTCTACAACATGCTTAACAAACGAGGCATGGGAGGACCCCACATGCCAGGACCAAGCGCCACTGAGCAACTGCGAAAAGTGGGCCGACTTGGAAACCTTCCCCCAAACACATCCATGGCTCAGCTCCTTCAGTCCATGAGCTGCCAGAGCTCCCACAACCTGGCCGGGAACAGCCATCGCCCAGGTCTTAGCCCCGGCCAAGGGCCCGGTCCGCAAGGAGCTGCACAGCTGCACTACAACGACAGCACAGGTATGGTCACTGGTGGCCCACAGCAGAGCCTCCTAGCTCAGCAGAGACTGCGCGGTCCAGGAGATGCCATGCAGCACTGCCAGACCATGGACACCTCTGGGGGCCATCTGGGCTCTCGTCCAGGCCAGTTCCCTGATATGATGGCCCAGATGCAGGCCTCCTCTATGAGTAACTGTGGGCCCATGGGGCCAGGAGGAGGTGGACCGGTGGGTCCTGACGGCATGCCGCTGGGACGCCCCAACACTAACCCTCCACCACTGTCCCATCCTGGCCCCCACCCCTCGCAGCAGAACCTCCTTCACGGTATGGGGCGGACTAACTTGGTGGTGATGCCACATGGAGGTGGTGATGGAAGCTGTACACAGACCATCGCTGATACAGGTGAGACCTCAACTCCGCTCAGCAACTGTATGACTAACAAAAATACCACAACCAAGCCTTCGAATCATTTTATAGCGCCGATTTCTGTTTACTAATTTTTAATAGTTAACCTATATATTTCAATTTGAGGCATTTATTTTGTAAAACAATACAATGGAGCCAATATGTTATCATTTAATCTAGGGAAAGGTTATTGCTAATCATGAGCATGACAGTGATTAGAGGCATCTTATTCCCTTAATTATCAATTGATTAAATGGCAATAAAAGTATAAATAAAATGCTAAAAGCTCCTCCGATCATTAATGATTACAAGTGCTCAGCAGCTACTTTAATAATCCCACCTTTTCCATTTATAAAACTTCTAAAAATAATGATTATTTGGTGACATTTCATAGCAACAGACAGCACACACACTGGACAACCTTGGTCCAAACCGACCTCCCTCTGTCTGGATGATGGTGTTGATACCACGCTCAGTTAATGAGCGCATATATCCCCCTTCCCTTCCTTGTGATAAGCTAATGGTTGGATGAAGATGTGGTTTCTATGGTTATGAGCAAACTAAAACCAAAGGATTTAGGTGATAGGCTCCGAGCCTAGACAGTCGGGCTCCTCCAGTATCTCCGAGCTAATGAGCAGGCCCCTCATCTTTGGAAGCTCGGCTAATTGTCAGTCAGCCAGTGTTTCTCTTTGTTTTATTTGTATGCTAGCATCAGTCAATGGTGTAAGAAGATGGAAATGGGATCTGGATCACGCTTTAAGAGAAGCAGCCCAGATAGGGCGCTCTAAAGAGCTTCTCCCAGCTAGCTGGTCGCTATAGTAACGATAGACCCTGAATAGAGACCAGAGTGAAGCCTTTGATGAGGGTTTAGGCCTGTGTGTGTTTGAATGACTGTGTGTGCATGTCTATGACTACTTGTGTATTACAGTGTGTGTGTTTCTGTTTATTTGTGTGCATGTGAATGACTTTGTGTGTGACTGTATGTTTTTATTTTGTGTGTGTGTGTGTGTGTGTGTGTCGGCGCGTTCATGTTCACGTTTGTTTTTAAAGCACTGAAAAGGCCCAGATCTTGTTTTTTTACCCCCCCCTTTCTTGCCTGCTGTGAGACCAGACTATGAGTTTATGTATTCATTGTGCGTGTTGTGTGTCTTCATATGGTTTTTAATGGAGATATCACCAAGGTCTGCTGCAGGCCACCTGTTCTTATCACCAGGTGCTTCGTTATTCTGTATTTTTCCTTCGTCAAGTCATTGAAATTCAGGTGGTCCCGTGTAGGTCAGGAGGTAGCCTATGATGTTTGTCAGCATCCTGCGGGGACGGGAGGAAAACAGTTGTTAAGAGTTGCAGTTTTGACATTTACAATTGTGATATGTCATTTTAATCTGCATATTTGAAGCATGTAGTTGTGTTTTGGCCTCGATCCTGAGTATCTGACTCATCAGAGACATTATCTTAATGTTTAATATAGGTGTGTATGGACACATAGAAATAACAGCAAGGTTTTGTTTCAGCAATACAAAGTTTGATCAGCTTAAATTATTGATATGAATAAAAAGTGAGAATGTGACTCTGGACTCACTGACGGTATAAAGAATGGACGGTGTATCCGTGACGTCACCCACAGGTTTCTTAAGAGACACTTTGAAGCTCAAAAGCACAAAAATGTTGCTCGTCGGCAGCCGAATGACGCCCTGCTGCTCAAACAAGCCATCTGTAATGGCGCCCACCTGCCAATCAAAGCATTGACACTCCGTTAGTCACCATATTTATTTCTTTAAATCCGGAAGTTGTTAATGGTCTCTGTGGACTCTCCTGTGTGGGAATCCTCCAATAACGCACAAAGTATGTGAACACAAGGTTAAAAAGCAAGTACATCATCGGCCTTTGGATTGACGCTGGTTACCTGTTTACTTCCTTGTGGCTGAAGCTGTTTGTAGCTTTGGCCGTGTTATATTTCTCATGATAACTGAACCAACATGCAGGCATATGTGACTCATCACCATATGGAGCACCATAAAAACTCCAACCTGTTGCCTCCTCCTGTTGCTTATGGCTGTTTAGGGTTATATCTATTTTTCTGTCTTTTTGTTTATGTTTACGGTCAGTATTTTGTTAGTATATAAGCCAAACATGTTGAGTACATTTCTTACCTCATTGCTGGCTTGTCATCTTGCATTACAGCAATTAGAAAAAATGTTCTCATGCATGTTGGTTCGTTTTTGGTGATTTCCGAGTGAGTTTTAATCAAAACGCTGCTCTGCGGTGCCTCTAGTGGTTCATCTGTTTTTATTCCAATAAATAAAGAAAGCAATGATAATGTCACAGATGACTAATACGGTGAATTTACTCACCACAGCTCCTCAGAGAAGTCCTTCCACTGTCTCGGGATGCTGGTGGCTAAAGCACATAAGCACTCACGGGCTCTTGGGATAAAAGAATATTCTGTCACCAAATGGCAGATGTTGTGCCTCTGAGTGGCTCTGTAGATTTTCCCATACTTGAAGCTAATTTGGAAGACATGTTAGGGATCTTAAGAGCACTGAAAGCACTTTGAAAGTGGCCTAGTCAGTGGCTTTTTAGCATTAGCCTCTAACCATCTGTTTCTAGACAGCTAGTGCGCTCCCCCCTTCCCATACACACTCTCGCCATTGACAAATACCCCCAAAGTTCATTGTAAACCCCCCAAGACCTCCTGCCACCCAGCTGACCGCCCCCCCACGCCACCAACAATCCCCCAGCAGGCTAAAATCACACCACCGACCCTCGTAACCCCCCCCCTATCCACTCCCCCAACAAGCTTCCTGGCAATGGACAGCACCACCAATCATCACTCGGTTCCCATGGCAACCTCCCCCGGCAACAGCCGTCACTATATCATAGCATTAGTGGAGGATGTGTGTGTGGGGAGGAAAGGGGGGAGGGGGTTGGCCGAGTCGTGGCTCTCAGCGTTAGAGAGCAGAGAGAGAGAGAGAGAGACAGAGAGGAAGAAAGAAAAGAGGAGAAAAAAATGGAGAGCACACACAGCTGCCCTTCAGCTACGTAGCATCGCACCAGCTGCTCCAGTCGCCACTAGTCCACACACACACACACACACACACAAAACACAGTGTTAGGCCTCGGAGATTTGGTATTTGCGTCGGCTTTGTCTGCATAACATTGCTGCCGGGCCTTCTCTTCATTCATTGATACATCTGTGGCCTTGATATACGTTGTACATGTTCCGTCCTTGTACACTTTGCTAACAAGTCTGTCTGTACCACGCATTTGGCAACGTGTCCGTCTGTTAGTTTTAAGTGCAACAGATCGTTAACATGCAACTTTTTTTAAATTTTTCTATTGTGGAAGTCTGCTGAGAAACAACTCGCCCAGTTTTGACATTCATTTCCTGAGCGTGCGCAGTAAATTTGAAAAGGTGAAGTGCTCTACAGAGATGAGTATTGTGTGGTACAATGGCACCAGCTGAGAAAGTAGTAGTTGCATTATTTTCTGAAAGTTACAATTTCATAATATTCACACTTGGGGATTTAAATTGAATCTATTTGGGCTGCCCACCCAAATAGATCGTCTTCCACACAACAAGGTTTTGTGATATTTTCGTGTCTGTTGTTTGAAAAATCGTGAATTGAAACGAAACAATTACCATAACAATTATGTTCTGGTAACCTTAGAATGAGTCCACCGTGTTTCTATAGCCAAGAACAACCAAACACTGACGCTAGACGCTAGATAACACTTCTTCACACCTCGTACAGGTGGGCGATTGGTAGGGGCAGCACCATTAGATGCCAAATCCAACACACCTAGCCTTTAAATGTGTGCTTATTGGGAAACACAGTTTAAGAAATATTCTAATATTCATTGAAACTTTGAGACCGAGGGAACATTGTACGATTTGAACTCCATCATTCTTTTCCTTCTCTACTGTCAGCTAAAGCTACAGAGGTGCTGCTCTGACATCCACCTGACACACATTGTATGTCCTTATGCAGGAAACCCCTCATCCCTCGTCTGTGGTATGGGCGGCCTGCAGCCACACGTCACCACCGGCGGAGGTCAGCTGTACCAGCAGCAGGTCCACCAGGGCATGCAGCAGGGGGTGTCCTCCCACCCAGGCTACCAGGGACAGCAGCACTTCTCTGACAACGCACCCTACACAGACAGCAACAACACTAACCCTGGCTCCATGGCCTGCCTCTACCAGAACTACCAGGTGGGATAATGTTCTGATCTCTGTGGCATTTCAGATCATAAACAACTTCTTCGTCATGTTGTGACCTTGCTGTTGTGTCCACAGCAGGGGATGTTGTCGCACCCACAGTTCGGGGAGGGGCAACAGCCCCAAGGCGAGGGGCTTCCATCAGGTTCTGACAGGGGCCCTGGCGGAGGCCCAGAGTCGGTGGACGCCATCTACAGAGCAGTGGTAGACGCTGCCAGCAAGGGCATGCATGTTACCATAACCACCACCGTGAGCGGGACCACACAGGCGAGTCCGGTGCCTGCCCTCAGTGCCATGAGTGCCTTCACTGCCTCCATAGGAGACCCCGTCAACCTCCCGAAAGCAGTTAGCACAGTCCTGCACGGGCACCAGGAAGGGGAGGCGTTAACACAGCAGGCCAGGCCGAGGCAGGTGAGGCTGGGACGAGGTCAGAAGAACATGGATCCAGGGAAAAGCACGCCAGACAACCACGATGCCAACGACTACTTCCGTTCTCCTGGACGTGGGACTCCACGGGGGCAGTGGGACGGGGAGACGCAGCACGGAGGAGGCTTTGACACTCACAGCAACAACAGTGCCTGGGGTGGCGAGGAGTTTCTGGAGTGCTCTACACAAGTAAGGAGTAGTCCCTGCATGGAGCGACCCGCCAGCCTGGCACCTGCCCCACCCTGCCCCACAGAGGGGTCCAACGACCATGGCCTGGCCATGGCCCACGAAAAGGCCTTTCTCGATGATGGCTATCGCTTCAACAACTGTAGTCGGACACCAGCTAACTACAAGGAGCGTCTGGAGCAAACGGTGGAGCGTTGCGCCCACATCAACGGCGTCACCCCCCATTTCAACACCCGGGGTTACGGAGAAGTCCTCGGCCCTCCACGGCAAGAGCTGACGGGGGACGACCAGTCACCCAGCTCCTCCACTAGCCTGGAAGGACCTCTGGCCACAGCCAAAGACTACAGCCACTACAACGGCCACTTCAATGGTATGGCGCCCAGCCCCTCGGACACAAAGAGCCTGAGCAGCGAGGAGGACCTGCGGCAGCCGGACTCGCCCTCCTCAGAGCTGCTACACTACCGGTCCAGGACCTTCAACATGGGAGAGCTGGTCTGGGGCCAGCTGAAGGGCTTTCCACCCTGGCCTGCCAAGCTGGCCGGGGACGAACAAGTGCACAGCGCTGCTATGCAGCTGCGAGAGCAGGCCAAGGTGAGACACCCGTCTGTGACCACCTGTCATCATTTTACCGGCCAACATGAAGTTTCAGAATAGATAGGACTGCAGTGTTTTCAGTGGCTGCTACTGCAGACTGACAAAAGCCAGCAATGTTCCCCGTAAAAGTTTTATAAAGTGAATTGTCTTATTTTTCCAGTGTAAGATGGACGATCGCCAGAAAGTCAAGATGACAGAATAAGTTGTATTTGACTGCAACCAAGTTTCCCCAGATGGAAACCTATTGCAACACTGAAAAGTCACAAGGAAACAAGCATTTTTGTCCGCTGTCCATAATGACAGATGGATTCAAAACGCTCCAAACACTTAACGCCACTTTACCTGCCAAATCAGCGTTTCAGAATAGACGAGGTCCACCGACTGGTGACTGCCAAATAAACTGGTAGACAGTACAACAAATTCGCCACAATTTTCTGCCGTTTGGTGGTCTGTTAGCAAACAGTCCTCAGTGTACTCAAATGTTTTCTCTTGTCTCCATCCAGGTAGAGCCAGAGAAACTAAAAACACTAACTCACGACTTAGAGGCACTTGACCGAGCCGCCAAAAGAGGCCTGAAGTAAGTAAACCCGACGAACTTATTGTTGTTTTTAGTAAATAAAGAGATGAGTAGGATAGACTGTTGGACAGATTTGGTGGATTGAAACATTTTTGACGAATCAGACAAAACAAAAAACAATCCCTCCAAAATTTTCTTCTGAAAATTACTCTGACATGAACAAGAGTCTCAGCTTTCCAGTCAGAACAATTTATTTAATTCCAACACCAGTATGTAGAAATATTCAATTACAGCATGTGAGAGGTCAAGCGAGTTTATGACATACATGTTTTAGTGACACAGAAACATACTAAACATTACCACCAGTACCACAGTGATCAGATCAGTTCAATGATGTTTGAAGTTTATCAAGGTTAGCATTGACACCTAGTGGTTAACATGGTGTCTTGGCTCGCTGTGTGTCTGTGTGCTTCTGTGTAAATAATTAAAAATGTAAATGTCGTCCAACAGACCGGTGAAACTGAATAATCACTTGGAAGCTGCTATCCACGAGGCCATGAGTGAGCTGGATAAGATGTCGGGCACAGTGAGTATTAACCCCGAGAGAGATGAAGAAAAGCATTACTTTTAATCTACCTGTCGTCAGCATGATGATGTCTGTGTCTGTCCGCCATCAGATCCCATCGAGGGATCGTCAGGTGAAGCTCCCCAAGCCTAAGAGGAGGAAGATATCCAGATAACATTGAATGTGTCGGCCCAAGAACGTCCTCAAAGCCTTTCGGAGACTTCGTCCGTTCAGCCTTGATGCGATCTGAGCTCTCTAACAGGTGCTACACATGGACTTTCAGTGGTACATCCATGATATATCAACTTGACTTAAATGACTGACCACAGAAGGTGCTGGAAAATCCAATCACCAATACAGTTTTAACTGTAGAAGATGGAAAAAAGAGAAAAAAACAGAGAAAAACGTCAAAAACGGTTGCAATTTGTCTACAGCTCACTGAATTAACTATTTTTTTCTAGTATAAGATAGTAAAACAAACAAAAAAAGCTACAAGCATTACCTTACATATTTAAGAAAAATAGACAGTCCAAATATTTCTGATACATTTTCAATATGTATATAGATAATCCTGAAATTTCATGCTATTAAGAATTGTATGTAAATATTGTACAATGTCATGTACAAGCATACCTAATGCACATTTTATCTTTTATTGTACAAAAACAAAGCAGAAGTGTACCAATGTCTTGGTTTCTATTCAGAAGTGCGGTTGCATACGAACCGCATGCATAGGATAAATAAGAATACAGCCTAAAGCTTTTATATGACGAACTGTAAGACGTGCTGTTTTTTTGTTTGTTTTTTGTTTGTTTGTTCGTTTTGTTTTATTTTGTAAGGGAACAGCAGTGGAACAGGCATGAGTATATGAGTTCTCCATTACAAACCAGTTCAAGTGTTCATTAGTATTGGGGAAACAAACTAACAAAAAAGACGAAAAAAACAATACAGAATGAACTTTACCAGCAGAAAGTGTTCAACGTTCTCCCCCCGGAGTAAGGCGGGGAAATGACGAGCGAGCGAGCGAGCGGCCGGACGAATGTTGGTAAATCTTCATCTGCTCCACCAGCTCCGGTTGGCAGGTGGTTTATTTCTTTCTGTCTTTGTTTTTTTTGGGGGTTTACCAATCTTTGTGACTGGCAGACAGACAAAAGGAAGTTGGTTACCTGCCGATTCAAGAAGGAAAAATCCACCTTGAGGCACTTTGAGCTGTGATTTTGTGTCGAAGCAGTGTCCAGCGCCCTCATGAGTTAGTCAAGCGACAGAAATAATTCGTTCACTGGGTGCAGTTTCTGAAAAACAAGGATGAAGCAGCTTTCTCTGTTAAAAAACCTTAAAAGTTTGGCAAGGTGCATGAAAAATTACCAAATCTGGGCTCTACCTTGCCTGTTTTTTTTTTTAGCTTTTAATTGACCAAATAATTGATTGATTCCTCAAAAATCCTATCACTTTTATCCTTTTTGTTACTGGTTTTATGATAAGCACCATTTGTGTTTACAAACTGCTCTGTAAGTCAGAAGAAGTGGACCCTGAACGCGACATAAAATCACCACTAAGATTTTCTGGGGTGGATTTTTCCTTCAACTACAACCACGAGTCACAGGCTGCATCGACGAATTTTGTCATTTGGTTGTTGTGATTATGTTCTCATGCTCGTTTGTACAGTTTCTTTTCTCTCTCCATGACTGTAGTCGTTTCTTGCCACAACGATAGCTTTAGGTAGAGTAACCAACCTCAGAGGCAGAGTCTAGATTATCATGAGGAACACTAACTCGAGCGGTGGAAGCATTTCTCTCATTTTAGGGGCCTTGTGTTTTGTTTTTTGTTTTTTTGCTTATTGATGTAAATTATTTATGTACAGTACTCCATATTTATTTTAAGCTTTACAAATATGCTAGATGGCAATAATACTACCAAGAGTTGAGAACTCAAGCCTTATATGTGTATATGTATGTTTGTTTTTTTAACAGTGAATAGATATGTATTCAGAGTCCATTACAAAGGTCATGTTCATTTAAGAAGTGAGCATTACAGATAACACTCTTTCTTTTTTTTACAGTGAGGTTTTCTGATCTCTTTTTGTTACACAATGTGTCATGGATTTCTTCGTTAAAAGGAGAGAAAACGTCATGACGTCTGCCGACGAGACCATACTATTTATGAATATGCACATCCGAGAAGGCAGACGAGCGGTTTAACACTACTAGCTATCGAAATCATCACTTGATGAGTCTTAACGATGATGCACACTATTGGAAAACTCTGGATCAACTCACACAGCTGCTCCTCCAGATCAAAAAACCAACTGACTGACCGACGACCTGAAATCACTACAGAATTATCAAGTGCAATATACCAATCGACGGCAACGATCAACAGCTCACAAACACTGCATCTCTTCATTGTTTCGTACACACTTGGGACTGTAATTAGTTACAAATACTCTCCACTGACGTGCTCATCTTCATCATGTCCTAACCTAAGAGCCATGAAGTAGTAATTTATTTGTAGCTTTACCTGTTTGTGTTTTGTTTTGTTTTTTTACACACAGCTGTTACACCCAGACTAAATCTAAACTTAAAAATGCCGCAAATGACTTTTCAATCAGAATGACACGACTTTATAAAGAGATTTTCTTTCTGTAAACGCCGTTATTAAAACGTATCCACCCTTTTACGTCAAACTCCATGAGTCACAGCCAAGTAAACAATTTCATCTTCACGTGTACACACTTTTGAGAACCTTTAAACTTTAAGTTGTACTGTACTTATTACAAAACGTTTCTTTTTTTTTTCTTTATTTGCCGTGTGCGCACAGAAAAACTGGAGGACATTTTGGAAAAAGCACTGAAAAATATCAGTATTTAAAGGTAAATATTACACATCCTGGAAACCCTTAAGAACTTGTTGGAAGAAATGTCCCCGTTTTTCAGTGCACACACTTTCAAGGAACCTCAAAGTTGACTTTTTACTGTAAATCCGTGGCGAGGAAATCCTCCGGCCGTTTTTCAAAATGTGACGTTCGGTGTCGAGAACACTCTTTCGGTAAAGTTCATTCTGCCTTCCCCCCTTCCCCTTTATCCCCCTTCCTGTTTTTTGTGCAATGACATGCAGGAACCCGGTCTCACGTTGGGAACCCATGTGTTATGGATCTGTTATATCAGTTTCATGTTATTTGTGGTCAAGAGTTCAAAGCATTTTTTGTGTTTGAGGTGGTCTGTGCAGTCTATTTTTTATTTTATTTTCCTCCTCCTCGCCTGTGATTGTGTGTGTGTGTTGAGGTGTGAGTGATTTTTATTTTATTTTTCCTCTTTTATTTTGGTGTTTGTTTTCTGCTCTTTTGAATCTCATTTCTCTTTTCCACCCTTTCGTTGTCAGTATTTGATTTTTTTCAACTTGTAATTAAGTATATATTTTCTCACTAATATATACTTTACAAAAAATAGACTTGCGTGAAGTATGATGTGCACTTGATTGCTCTTGTTTATTTTTCTTTTTTGCATTAATGTGGGCTAGGGATAGTTTGTCAGAGTCCATTATTTTGAGATTGTTTGGACTTTTTTTTTTTAATGGTTTGATGTAAGCAGCATTTTTTGTAAATATTGTGAAACATTACAGGTCATGCAGTGATGTAACATTTTGAACAATGTTGCACAGATGTTTAAGATATTAAAAACATGGTCACTCTTACTTGAATAATCTGGTGTGTAACGTGTATTTCTGCTCCCCGTTTCTTCCTTCTTCCTGATTTATATTAATTATTTTAAATTAAAGTGTTTGCACACTGACATCTAGTGCTCAGATAGGAGAGCACACTTTTAACAGAGGAAAAATACACAAACACACATTTATTTAATGAACAAATTACTGTACAGACAGATAATGACTATATTATGTCATTCAAGCATGAATTTATGCCTAAACGTGGCAGAACTTTTACTCACAAAACACTCTTTCTCCCTGATCATCTCCAGGTCTATTTACTAGCTGTTCCAGAGCTCTCGCTTACATCACATGGTCTTCATCAGGAGGTAAAGTCACTGCCCACTTGTCATGATTAAAACATTTCGAAGTTGACTCAAATGGTTTTTGGTTTAATAGTTGTTCTTCAGTTCGAGCAACCCAGTTTACTGATGAAATGGACTGGCCTGAATGGATGTTGTGAATAAAGTTTGAACCTCACAATGACGTTTTATGTAGCCTGTAATGTAACTAATGACCAGCATTACTCTGTGTGACAGAAGCAACATTTTGCTGGTAGTTTAATCTGATACATAACTAAAACAGTGGGTTAACATCTTTTTCATGTCTAATTTGGCTGACAAAACGACTAAAATATTAAAATCTATATCAATATTTATTTCTTAAAAACGCCTCAATAATGCTACTGAAATGAACCTGGGTGAAATAAATTGAAATAGTTTCTGACAAAATAACTCAAATTTATTAAAATGTGCTAGTCACTGGAAGAAAATGGCTGCTATAAAGCTGCTAAAAGCTATCAAACACATTCATATATATCACATATCTGTTCCTTTTAGTTTTTTTAATGTTTCATAAAAAAATATAATAACCAAATCAAATAATTCAGCCATAATCACAGTTTTAACCTGCGATCCCTCGCCTTAAAATCTGATATTCAATGCCAATTATTAAGGGTAGGCTACTGCCGGTTAGCTTGATATTTAATACATAATTTATTTGTGTATTTTATTTTGTATTGATAATCTGAATCTGAATATCGGCCTTGATATAAAATAGCATAAATAAATAATTAATTTCTTGCTTTTTCCACCTTTTAACTTTACATTTATGAGGATTTCTAAGAAATTAATGCAGTTTGTGTGTGTGTGCGTGTGCGCGTGTGCACAGGAGCATCTCAGTGATGGTGCTGATGCAGGGCACGGTCACGCGCCGCGGCATCGTGCCCGGGAGCGCGCCTTTAATGCAAGTCAGTCAGGACGATGCGGTTGTCTCTGCGCATCCTCTCCGGGCTCTCCCTCTGCAGACCGGGCAGCACCCCCCGAGTCTCACCCCGCCGTTAAGAAAACACAAACACGCACACACACACACAGATCAAGTCCGACCTTCCCCGCAGAGAGTGTCGCTGTCACCGCTGCACACGGAGGCCTGTATACCGACTGTCTTGAGCTTCGCACCGGGACGCAGCGCTGCGGTTGTTTGGCCATGGCGCAGCCGAGGAAAGCCGGACATCTTCGGCTTGGATGAAGGACGCGTTGCGCAGCAGCTAAACCGGGAGGTTCTTGTACTTTCCCGCGGTGAGGAAACGCTTTTTTGTTGCCAATAATGATCTAAGTCTCCGTTAAAGTGAAATTTAAACTCTGTCTTGGCCCGGGACGCAGGGAGAATCATCAAGGCCCCACTGGAAGGTCCCTGAACCTCACTTTGGACACCACCCTGCCCAAAAACAGACTCCATTTCCAGCCTTTGTTTATTTGTTTGTACCCGCATTATTTGTTGTGGGCGGTGTAAACAGTGCCAGCAGCATCAGCATCAGCATCAGCAGCAGAGATGATGGATGCGTCGGAGTGCGGGGTGAGGGTGATGTGTCGCTTCAGGCCCCTGAACGAGGCCGAAATCACCCGAGGAGACAAATACATCCCCAAATTCAAAGAGGACGACACCGTGGTCATAACGGCAAGTCCTCTCATTGTTGTTGTTGTGATGTCGATGTGTTTTATTGTTTACTGTGTGACACTGCAGTGCTCACAGACAGAAAGTCACCTGGAGCTCTGCAGGCAGGCTGGGGATGCCAAGTGCGCAGTAAACCTGGAGTCCTGTGGGAGGTTTTACAGGAATATGAAGGCAGAATGACAAATATTTCACACTATGTGACAAAAATATACATATTAAAGAGAAAGTATGCATCAACACAACTGTGAGAAACCTTCAGGTTTAGAGAAACTGTATTAGCCAACAGACATAAAAAAACAGACATAATAATACTGTAAAATTCCTTCTTAAAATAGCCGATAATATATCACAGTTGTTTCTTTGACATCTAGTCAAATATTTTATATAAAATGATTAAAAAAAACGATTTAAAAAATGCACTTTATATCAGATTTTAGCGATTGTGTACAGGATTGGTGCTGCTTTAGCTGTGATGCATCTAAAGATTTCGTAAAAAGGGAAGTGCAGTTCCTCAAACATCCACTTGAGGCTGGCTCCAGAAGTGAGTCAGTCCCCAATGTTTCACAGCAGATATAAACATGTTTACAGCCTGGTACAAAAAACAGTTTTGGTCTCTGTAGCTAATTTCCCCGTTCATGACAACTGCGCTGAGGGTGAATTTATATACAACTCACCTGTTCAGATTATATTAAGCTTAAAGTTATGCAGAAATAAGAGTGTGGACGCTTTGTGGTGTGGGTGCGTCAATTGGCCGCTGATGATCCACATCTTTGCTGATTTTTAGAGGCAGGATTACCAAGATGATGGTAGCTTGACATATACGCATAAGTGGTCAATTTTATATATATATATATATATCTATTTGGGCTTTCTAATCTTTCCTGTATAGTAGCAGCTGAAGAGTGACGGGAATGACATGCAGTAAATTGCCACAGGTTGGATTCAAACCCTGGGCCGCTGTACGCGTGGCGTGCATTTTACCTACTGAGCTAACCAGCACCCCTGAACTGTGACACTTTCATCAATGTGGAGAATTAAGATGAATCAATTATCTTGATTTCTTTGGTCGCAAACACGTTCAGGAAGTAATAATTTGACTGTCATGGGTCAAAGGTCGTACTCTGCACTCACTGACTCACCGTTTTAAATCTGCTGATTCAGGAGGCAACAGGGGTACGTTTGTGTGCACTGACTTTGGTTTAGAGCATCTTTGAGGCTTGTTTTACACACCTGACATTCTAGGTGGGTGGAGACAGCAGACAAATTGTTTGTGTAGACAAAGATTGCACCTGAGAAGTCCTTGATGTCGTGTTTTCCCAACTGTCCTTCAACATAGCTCAATATTTACATCTAAAAAACCAGAAAGCTAGAAATTACGCTTATGATCAGTGCCTAAATCTGTCAACGTGATCTGTGAAATCTGTAAAATGTATTTCACAGTTAGGAGATTAATCGGTCACCGCGCTCGCCAGCAGCAGCCCTGCATGTCCTGCATTATTCATCGAGCTGCATTATTGCACAGAAACACAGACTGCACGTCACCTCCATCAATCAAACTTTAAGAAACACATTACAGAGGCCGCGCGCTCTGATACTGTTCGTGTCAGTGGTTTCTCTGCTTTATGTCGGCCGTTCAGAGAGAACGAGAGTGCTGCTGCTGCCTCCAAGTGCTGAGAGCTGCTTTTCACAGCACAGCGAGGCTTTTAGCCTCCTGGGAGGCCGAGTCAGGAGTGATGGATGGTCAGACTGGAAGATACTGGGAGCTACAGCTCAGGACTTTCAGTTTTAAAGCATCACACTGATAGAAACAACCTTTATCGTGCACCTGATGTAACATTTTCTCATCTTGACACTCTCAGATCTGTAAGAGTTCCAGTTCCTGCCACATGGAGCATGCAGTATTTCTTACATAAATGAATCTTTATATGTTGGTGATGTAGATCTGTGTCATTTTTCCATAATTATGGCTTCACAGGTGAATTTATTTTGGATATTTGTTAATAATTCTAGCAGATAATAGCAGATAGTCATGTTTGTTTCTTTGCATTTTTCTTGATTAAATGAGATATTCAGAAAAGTTATCGCTGGGGTACACTTAAAAAATCAGCGTCCTTCGGTCTTTAAATCTTAAAAAAGAAGAAAAACAATTTGACATTTACAGAAATTGATATTTTGGTATACATAATGTGATGTTTTCTCAACTGTAGTGCAGTTTTTCCCCTGTTGGCAAGAGGTTATGTTACCATTTTGGTCTGATGTGATCTTGTGTTGTTTTCTGAAAATAAAATCTAAAACAGTTCAAAATAAGAAAAGATAAAATGTCAAGCTGTTGTTTGTTGTGTTATTAACGTGTCTTACTTTTGTTGTTCTGTAACAGAGTAAACCGTACGTGTTTGACCGCGTGCTGCCTCCCAACACGTCGCAGGAACAAGTGTACGACCAGTGTGCCAAACAGATCGTTAAAGGTACGAATGTTTGGGCGTGAAGTGATGAAACTCTGCTCTTATGTAACTGTAATCTTAATCTTAACTTAATCTGTCCTCCATCCTTGTTCCCTCGAGTCTCTTCTTTGGGATTTCACGTCATCTACCCATCTCGTTAGTCTGTGCACATGACCAACACTCTTTAATCAACTGTAACATCTGATTAATTAATGGCTGCTTGCAGCGAAAATTGAACTAACCTTGAAGTAGATTTATGATTTGATAATTCCAGAGTTGATTTCAGGACTTGAAACTTCATTTGGGCTTGATTCAATGACTCGACACTCGGTTTAAGGACTTGACATTTAATTTGAGGACGTGAATTTTGTTTTGACACTTGACTTAGACTTCATTTTAGGCCTTGAGACTTGGACATTCCCCAGAAGAGGAGAGACATTGCTGGTCGCAGTACGGTAGCTGCAGTTAGAGTAATAAAAACAGAAGTATTTTATACACATACTTGATATCCAAGGTCATAAAACACATTTATTCCCCCAGCACTGATGAGTAATATTGTCGTATTCATTGATCAAAGGTGTTTTCGTGTCCTTCTAGATGTGCTGGGCGGTTACAATGGGACCATCTTCGCCTACGGACAGACGTCCTCTGGGAAGACACACACCATGGAGGTGAGAGACTCTTTGAGTCCACTGTACCTCTGACTTTTTGCTGTGACTGTCACCAACCGCTCGATAAATCCCAGAGTCATTATATAAAGACTGTCAGTGACCTTTTGAGCTCCGGACTCCGATCAGAGGATTAGAGCGCAGCGGGCATTGTGTAACAGACTTAGAACAAACGCTTAGTCCGGTCCAGCTCGACGATGGCTGAGATCTGAGGAATGAAAACCCTGACAGTAGAGAGCGTCTTGTACCAGGAAGGTTAACTATCTGCAAACACTGACGTTTCAAAGGCTGTTTGAGGTTTTATAGCAGATTTTAAGTGGAAAAAAGTTGAATTCTTGACACAAACAGCCCTCAAAGGAGATCAACATTAGGCTTCACTGTATAAATCAAGTTTTAATTCCCCCTGATGTTCCTCTTAAAAATCTCCTCAAGTGGCTTCAGAGCTGGACAAACGATAGAAAACATTAAAACATCAGAGTCTGTTGCTGATTTCAGGGCAAGCTGCACGACCCCCAGCTGATGGGGATCATCCCTCGCATCTCCCACGACATCTTTGACCACATCTACTCCATGGACGAGAACCTCGAGTTTCACATCAAGGTAAAGAACATTAAACAACATTAAAACAATCCCTCAATACCTTCATCACCCTTATAGACATGATGCAGTGCTGTAGATTAAACGAGCCAACGGTATATAAAGTAGTTAAATGAGCTCAACCTTCTACAGCAGTAATACAATACAGTACTTTTAAGGTACTTTTAATGCAGGGTGTTCACTTATAGTGGAGTATATTTACTTAAGTAGTGGATCTCAATACTTCTTCCACCAGTGACTGTGTTCTTGTAGGTCCCCGTCTAATAAAATAAGCAATTATATTGTTCTTAGATCACATCTAATGTCTGTTTCCGTCTTTGTATGACAACATTATTATATTATAATGATTCTATCTGACAGACATTTAAAGTTTGGACTTCTTCACAGGTTTCTTATTTTGAAATCTACTTAGACAAGATCAGAGACCTGCTGGATGGTAAGAAACACTATTTATGTAAAGTTTGAAGGTGACAGTTAAAGTATTTTAGCACGATGAATGCTTTATTAATAGTCTTTGTTCTGTTTGAAGTGTCAAAGACGAACCTCGCTGTGCATGAAGACAAAAACAGAGTGCCCTACGTCAAGGTTGGTGAACTTTTGATATCACAGCAGATTCAAAATTATTTAAGTAGTAATAGTCATTAGTAGGGTAAATAAATCTTTGTCTTTCTGTATCAGGGTTGCACTGAGCGTTTTGTGTCCAGTCCGGAGGAGGTGATGGATGTCATCGATGAGGGCAAAGCCAATCGACATGTGGCAGTGACTAGTATGCATTTTAAATGTTTTTTCAGCAATATCTTTAAAGAAAAAATCGGAATGCAACAATGTAAAACTACTCATTTGAAATGTAGTGGAGTAGAAGTAGCAGAAAAACTGTTATTCTGTTTTTTTATCACCTTCTAGACATGAATGAGCACAGCTCTCGCAGCCACAGCATCTTCCTCATCAACATCAAGCAGGAAAACATCGAGACGGAGAAGAAACTGTCGGGGAAGCTCTACCTGGTCGACCTGGCGGGAAGCGAGAAGGTCATTCTGAGTCAGAATCAGAAAGACGGAGTTAATGTGTAGTCAGAGGTGGCGAGCTGTTGAGTTTGATTCATTATAAATCTGAATTAAAGTCTGTGTGTGGGACAGGTCAGTAAGACGGGAGCAGAGGGAGCCGTGCTGGACGAGGCGAAGAACATCAACAAGTCTCTGTCGGCGCTGGGAAACGTCATCTCAGCTCTAGCCGAGGGAACAGTAAGGCTCTGTTTGTAGCTGGCATTAAAATACATCGCGAGTGACCACAATCAGTCAGAGCTAACACTCTGGGACAAACATGTTTTTTACTTCGTGTTTAACATTTGCTAGAGTAGACAGCGTTATTATGTTTCTCCAGGCACAACAGCTCTTAAAATTGGGTGATTTTTTAATGACAAACTGATACAATGGTTTGTTGAAGGAAAGAAACAACTTAATGTGTTTCATTTAGTGCAATTAGCCTGAGCTGTTTCGCCAAATTTACACTATTAGGTTTGTTCCCACTCAACAACTCTCATAATTGTGTGTCACCTTGTTTCGTGCCCTCCTTCAAGGACACATTCACGTACACACTGCTGAAACAAAGTGTCTCAATTGATGTCCACCTAGGACTCAGGTGTCATGGTTGCCTCTATCTACTCACATTTGAAATAAACCTGTGACAATGAAACGTTTCTTTTTTTTTGTTTTTCAGAAAACTCACGTCCCGTACAGAGACAGTAAGATGACTCGGATCCTGCAGGACTCCCTGGGTGGAAACTGTCGCACCACCATCATCATCTGCTGCTCGCCGTCCATCTACAACGAGGCCGAGACCAAGTCCACGCTCATGTTCGGACAGAGGTACCTACAGAATTCTGTGTCTGTTGTTTTTCTACAAATATAATTGGAACTAGTCGACGTTGAGTCCTTACAGACTGTACAGTAGAGAAACAGAAACAAGGCACAGGTGAGGTGTGTGTGAAGATGAATGGTGACTCATTGTGATGACGTCAGTGCTGAACACTAGCAGCCAGATGGCTCTGAGTTCCCCACTGTGCATCTGGGTTTATTTCTATTCATATATTTGTGTGATGAAACCGTCCACACCTTGTTTTGTTTTGTTTTTGTGCCGGCAGAAGAAGAATAACCCCGAGCAGTGCGCTATTTCTCATCTGTGATCCCCCGGTCTTCTCTAGTTTCCTGTTTTGTTTCAGCGTGTGAAAAATCCAGCTGTAAAATCTCCGCCGAGTCTCGAACGACAGTGTCAGAGTTCAGAGTGCTTATGTAATAAATCACAAAGTAGCATCAGTGACGGGGAGATAACAGATGAGCGATTACTGTGCAGCCATCTGCTCTCTGCTGAGCACGAACTGGGAGGAAATGAAGAGTTTCAATCTGAAATGAGATTTCCACCGTTAAGAGGGAAGATGAAGGTCCTCTGGCAGAAAACAACCTGTCACACGTGCAATTTATGTCCATTTAAAGTGGCCTGTGCAGGACAGTATTTCCTTGCATCCCACTGACATTAATTTGAATTTAACATTAAATTAATACTAAAACGTTTGATTTCTCCAGTTTCTCATAACTGTTTTGGCTAAAACGTTTGATTTCTCCAGTTTCTCATAACTGTTTTGGCTCAACCTTGACCCTAAAAAAAATTACTGTACTTGATATCGAATTTCTCTTTTTGAAATTCTCTTTTTATTTGGTAATGACAGGGTCCATACAGTTTAATCATTTCTGTTAAAGCTACGGTCGAATCTAACTGTTCTATCTCTCCAAAACATAACATAGCAGGAAGTAAGGATCAATAACGTCAATAAGCATACAGGAAAAGAAGTTTACTAGACAAATATTTGGTAGTACAAATAAATGTCCAGACGAAGGTACAAAATCTTGACTTCCAATGATGCAATCTCTGGTCAGTTTAACGTTAGGGCAGCGTAACATTACCAAACCACATGTGCGTCCAATAAAGACGGGAGTAATCAGAGAAGTGGACTGTGCGTCTTTAAACTCT
This sequence comes from Larimichthys crocea, assembly GCF_000972845.2. NCBI lineage: Eukaryota > Metazoa > Chordata > Actinopteri > Sciaenidae > Larimichthys > Larimichthys crocea. The sequence continues at coordinate 6,912,472 of NC_040029.1, read as the reverse complement.
GTACGTCTGTTTTAGAGCCAAGACCATTAAGAACACGGTGTCGGTGAACCTCGAGCTGACGGCCGAGGAGTGGAAGAAGAAATACGAGAAGGAGAAAGAGAAGAACAAGAGCCTGAAAAACATCATCCAGAGGCTGGAGGCTGAACTCAACCGCTGGAGGAACGGTGAGATAAAAAGGAAGAAAACAAAATGAAATGTCGTCTTTTCTTTTTTAAAGCTATCCCCTCATTTAGTGTTGTTGCTTTGTTATGTTTCTCCACACATTTATGCAGCCTTTATATTTAATTTGTCACCAATCTGCACATATCAGACAGTTTAGGCTCCATTCAAACAGGATCTAGCACTGAGCGCCATTCATTTGAATTTCGGTGTGAGCTATCTAGCACTGAGCGCCATTCATTTGAATTTCGGTGTGAGCTGCAGGGGAACGCAGTGATTTATTTATTAAAATGGCACAACATCCATGAGTTTTATCACCTTTGGCTGGTACGCCGTAGATAACACAAACAATAATGCCTCATACTAAACACATACTCCTGTAGCTGATATATTATCCAACGCACAAACGCTCTGCAGCTCGACCTCTGGGCTTTGGTTTAATAAAATCTTTCTACATCTGAAAACTGCTGAAAATCCTCAAGAATTGTTTCATTCCTGATGATCATCCTGCAGATCTGTGGTCAGTTATAACCTAATTGTACCTTTAACGTCATGTAACAGGAGATCGATCATAACAATGTTCATATACACATTGTAGATCAAGGGCATTATATAGTGTGTTGTTTGCAGCCTCTCCTCCACAGCATCCTTGCCCTTTCTTCCACCTCTGTTGCATGGTAACCACGGAAACCCCGCCTCTCTTGTCTCTTTCTCTCTGGCCATTGTTTTTTAATCTTTTAACTCCCTCGCGGGTGCTGATGACGCTCCCCCTCCTTAGCAACCTCACACACACACACACACACACACACACACACACACACACCATGCTGATGCAGTGTTTCCGTCATGAGTCAGCCGCTGGCTCCATGCCGAGCCATTTAAACAGAGCAGCTCTTCAACCCTTTTCAGTCTGTCCTCTCCCCCGTCGTCTCATTCACTGATAGCTTTCATCTCAGTGGAAGCAAACCTCAATTAGAAAGTCAATAATTATAATACACGATCAGTACTTCCATCTACTGCTGCTCACAGGTTTGCACACACTCTTATCTGTTTTAGAACAACACAAGATGTTAGGGTGAGATCGCTTTACTGTAAATACACGGGACATTTGATGCTGCGTGATACATCATGTATTCGGATCTGATGTGATGCTCGACTCGACTGTGACAGTGCGACATTTTGTAAATTATTACCGTGACAGTGTCATAAATAAAGTCCATGTTACAGGCGAGAACGTCCCCGAGGAGGAGCAGCTGAGCGCTAAAGATCAGAAGAACGTTGAGCCATGCGACAACACTCCCATCATCGACAACCTGCTCCCGGCCGCAGGAGGCGTCCCGGTCACGAGAGACGAGCAGAGCAAATACGAGGAGGACATCACCAACCTCTACAAACAGCTGGATGACAAGGTGCTCTCTCTTTTATTGTAGTCCGGCTCAAAACTGCACTTTGTCGCATTACACTGCAAAAAAAAAAACAGACCCGGTCATGTGTCTCTTTTTCATTTTCAGACGTATAAAGCTTACTTCATCATATTATCAGTCATAACGCTGACTAATAGTCATGCTGGCTGACATAAATATCATTTGATTACTGGATGATGTCTCTGAAATCAAAACCAAACAGAAAAAAGACAAGAAAATCTTTAAAAATCTGTGTAAAGAGACGATAAATAAGTTTATAGGAAACCCTAAAAATGCCAAATTAACTAAAAGAAAGAGAGAAAAAACAATTTCACTACAAATAAGTTTGATATATCTGCCTGGAAATCTAAAATAATTAGTTTTCTCTTGTACAGGATGATGAGATCAACCAGCACAGTCAGCTGGCTGAAAAACTCAAGGAGCAGATGCTGGACCAGGAAGAGGTTTGCCTCCATGTGTATCATATAAAAACATGTGAGTTTACGCTGGTGTCAGTGTGTATGTGTTTGCCGACACGTCTTTCGTCTTCGCAGCTGCTGGCGTCGACCCGCCGCGACCACGAGAAGATCCAGGAGGAGCTGTGCCGGCTGCAGACGGAGAACGAGCTGGCCAAAGAGGAGGTGAAGGAGGTGCTGCAGGCCCTGGAGGAGCTGGCCGTCAACTACGACCAGAAGAGCCAAGAGGTGGAGGAGAGAGATCAGGCCAACCTGCAGCTGGCCGAGGAGCTGCAGCACAAGACGGTGAGCGCTGCAGATGTATTTAAACATTTAAACAAAATTTAAATCTTGGAAATAAGGACTATGTTTCCCATCATGCAAATGATGATTTATCTGTAGATCAGGATAAAATGTGTGTGTGTGTGTGTGTGTGTTGTGGACAGGCGTTGCTGTCGGCGGTGCAGCGGGAGCTCAATCAAATGCAAGAGCTGAACGGCCTGCAGAGGAAGAGAGCCGCCGAGGTCCTCAACCTGCTGCTGCGAGACCTCAGCGACATTGGGGCCATCATCGGCACCAGCGACGTCAAGACCGCCGCGGTGAGGCTGGACACACATATATAAACATACACACTCACACGTCATCTCTCACACTCACACCCTAAACACCTCTCCAACTTTCAGTCCTCAGAGATGAAGGGGAACGGCTCGGCGGTGGAGGAGGAGTTCACCGTGGCTCGCCTCTACATCAGCAAGATGAAGTCCGAGGTCAAATCTCTGGTGAACCGCAGCAAGCAGCTGGAGAGCGCTCAGGGCGACGCCCACCGCAAGATCCAGGCCAACGAGAAGGAGCTGGCATCCTGTCAGCTGCTCATATCCCAGGTAACTATCAGCGAGGTGACAGCCGCTTCTTTACTTACTTTGCTCTTTCTATGCTTCATGTTGTCTCCTCTGTGTGCAGCACCAGGCCAAGATCAAGTCTCTGACTGACTACATGCAGAACATGGAGCAGAAGAAGAGGCAGCTGGAGGAGAGTCAGGACTCTCTGATTGAGGAGCTCGCCAAACTACACGGCAAGACAAACAGACCAACTGCTTTTAGTGTCGTATGAATCGCCTGATAAGAGAGTCATGTGTGAAATATTCATGTTTTTGTTGGTTCTCAGAGAAAAGACACGAGGTGTCGAGGGAGGAGAAGGAGAAGGAGGACATCAGCAGACTGGATGGAGACGACGACATCAAGGTGAGGAAGAGGTGGCCCTGCCGTCTGCTCGCAGCTGGAAACTGCCACAGTCAGATGAGGTGAGATGATTGTTTGTCTCTAATGCGTTTTTCCGTCTCCCACCTCCAGAAAACGCTGGAGGAGCAGCTGGAGAACCACAGGGAGGCTCATCAGAAGCAGCTGAGCCGTCTCCGAGACGAGATCGAAGACAAGCAGAGGATGCTGGATGAACTCACAGAGTAAGGACACACACACAAACAGCTCTGCAGACTGTTTTTTTTTCAGATTTCTTTCACATCCAGATACATTTGGTGCTGCTTTCAGTCAAGTATGTGTTCAAAGAGGCTTTTGAAGATAAGAAAGAAGAGCGTGAAGCTGCTGCATGAAAGTCATTTAGATGTGGGTTCAAAGTCACTTTCACTCTTGAATTTTCAAAGATTCAAGGACCTCTGAGATTTAGTTCAGGAAGTTAAGAAGCTTTATTTAAATGTGACACTTACTGGACGGCGTATCCATGGCGTTTTAATACCCAGCAGAAGTTAGCTCAGCAGGAAACGAGGTTTTAATGATTTCACAACAGACATCTTAAAGATCATTCAAGATATTCAAACCTTTGTGCGGTGGCTCTGAAAAGGTTTTCTCTGAGAATCAACCGACGGCTGATTATTTCCACTATCTCACAGTCTTAACCAGGGTCTGTTATTGGAGCAGGAGAGACTCATGTCGGACTACGACAAATTAAAGGCTGAAGAGCAGGAAAAGGATGCCAAGCTACAGAAACTCATGTAGGTACCAGATGAACACTGGCATCTAACTGGATTATTGAGTAGTATCTGATACGTGTTGTAATGTCTCTGTTTTCTATCCAGACTTTTGAACGAACAGAGTGAGCAGGCCAGAGAGGACCTGAAGGGCCTGGAGGAGACTGTGGTGAGTTACCCTCCATTTAAGAAAAAAATAAATAAAAATCCCCTTCCCACCCTATGGTGGGTGGTGTGTCTTCCTGGAGCTTGGGTCCTCTACCAGAGGCCTGGGAGCTTGAGGGTTCTGCACAGTAGCTGTTCCTAGGACTGGACACACTTCTGGACCTCAGGTGTTGCACCTTGAATCTGCTGTAGCCACTCCTCCAGTTTGTGGGTCACAGTTCCCAGTGCTCTGATAGACCACTGGCACCACGGTTGCTTTTACTCCCCACATCTTCTTGAACTCCTCTTTCAGCCCTTGATATTTCTCGATCTTCTCGTGTTGCTTCTTCCTGATATTGCGGTCACTTGGAATTGCTCCTTCTTCTGTTGTTTGTCTGGTTGGTTAGCCATCACCAGCTTGTCGGTCTGGATTTTGAGGTCCCACAGTATCTTGGCTTGGTCATTCTCAACCACCTTATGAGGCGTCTTCCATTTGTGACCTTGGGATTTCCAGCCCATACTCCTGTACACTATGCCATCCACTTGGTTATGTGCTTTACCTGCCAGCATCTTACACCCTGCTATTATGCGCTGAGCTGTCTCAGGGCCATCTTGTGTCCTGTCTGGTGTGGTAGAGTGTGGTAGAGCCCCACCTACCATCACCACCTACATACATACTTTCTTTAATTTGACGGTGGTGCTTGCGATGCAGGGGCTTGCCCCTACCATGGTGGTTCATCATCATCCCCTTCTGCAGAATCAGGTATTCACCTTGCAGCTTGTCTTTGGGGGCCATCTTCCTAATGTACTCCTGGATCTTGTTTGTTTCATCCTGGAGCCCTCTTGTGCATTGTGAGGAGCTTGTGTCGATCTCCTCCTTTGGCCAGCAGGGTACGTTGTTGTTTGCAGGTCAGTTGTTAAGTTAAGTCTCTTACTCTTGCTTCTCTTACTTTGCTTCTCTTACTCTTGCTTCTCTTACTCTTGCTTCTCTTACTTTGCTTCTCTTACTTTGCTTCTCTTACTTTGCTTCTCTTACTTTGCTTCTCTTACTTTGCTTCTCTTACTTTGCTTCTCTTACTTTGCTTCTCTTACTTTGCTTCTCTTACTTTGCTTCTCTTACTTTGCTTCTCTTACTTTGCTTCTCTTACTTTGCTTCTCTTACTTTGCTTCTCTTACTTTGCTTCTCTTACTTTGCTTCTCTTACTTTGCTTCTCTTACTTTGCTTCTCTTACTTTGCTTCTCTTACTTTGCTTCTCTTACTTTGCTTCTCTTACTCTTGCTTCTCTTACTCTTGCTTCTCTTACTTTGCTTCTCTTACTTTGCTTCTCTTACTTTGCTTCTCTTACTTTGCTTCTCTTACTTTGCTTCTCTTACTTTGCTTCTCTTACTTTGCTTCTCTTACTTTGCTTCTCTTACTTTGCTTCTCTTACTTTGCTTCTCTTACTTTGCTTCTCTTACTTTGCTTCTCTTACTTTGCTTCTCTTACTTTGCTTCTCTTACTTTGCTTCTCTTACTTTGCTTCTCTTACTTTGCTTCTCTTACTTTGCTTCTCTTACTCTTGCTTCTCTTACTCTTGCTTCTCTTACTTTGCTTCTCTTACTTTGCTTCTCTTACTCTTGCTTCTCTTACTCTTGCTTCTCTTACTTTGCTTCTCTTACTTTGCTTCTCTTACTCTTGCTTCTCTTACTCTTGCTTCTCTTACTCTGCTTCTCTTACTTTGCTTCTCTTACTCTTGCTTCTCTTACTCTTGCTTCTCTTACTTTGCTTCTCTTACTTTGCTTCTCTTACTCTTGCTTCTCTTACTCTTGCTTCTCTTACTTTGCTTCTCTTACTCTTGCTTCTCTTACTCTGGCTTCTCTTACTCTTGCTTCTCTTACTCTGGCTTCTCTTACTCTGGCTTCTCTTACTCTGGCTTCTCTTACTCTGCTTCTCTTACTCTTGCTTCTCTTACTCTTGCTTCTCTTACTCTGGCTTCTCTTACTTTGCTTCTCTTACTCTTGCTTCTCTTACTCTGGCTTCTCTTACTTTGCTTCTCTTACTCTGGCTTCTCTTACTTTGCTTCTCTTACTTTGCTTCTCTTACTCTTGCTTCTCTTACTCTGGCTTCTCTTACTCTGGCTTCTCTTACTTTGCTTCTCTTACTCTTGCTTCTCTTACTTTGGTCTTCTTACTTTGCTTCTCTTATTCTTGCTTCTCTTACTCTGGCTTCTCTTACTTCTGTTCCTCCTTACACTCTTGCTTCTCTTACGTTGCTTCTCTTATCTTGCTTCGCTTACTTTCTTCTCTTACGTTGCTTCTCTTACTCGTGCTTCTCTTACTCTCGTCCCCCCTTTTTTTTTTTTGGCTTCTCTTACGCTTGCTTCTCTTACTTTTGCTTCCTCTACATTGCTTCTCTGACTCTTGCTTCCTTTACTTTGCGTCGCTTACTCGTGCTTCTCTACTTTGCTTCCGCTTACCTTGCTTCTCTTACGCTTTGCTTCTCTTACTTTGATTCGATACTCTTGCTTCTCTTACTTGGCTTCTCTTACTCTTGCTCTCTTACTTTGCTGTCTCTTACTTTGCTTCTCTTACTCTTGCGTCTCGTACTTTGCTTCGCTTACTTAACTCTTTTTCTTCTCTTTACTTTTGCGTCTCTTACTGTTGCTTCTCTTACTCGTGCTATCTCTTACGTTGCGTCTCTTACTCTTGCGTCTCGTACTTTGCTCTTCTTACGTTGCTTCCTTAACTCTTGCTTCTCTTACTGTTGCTTCTCTTACTTTGGCTTCTCGTACACGCTTGCTTCTCTTACTTTGCTTCTCTTACTCTTGCGTCTCTTACGCTTGCTGTCTCTAACCGTGCTCTCTTACTTTGCTTCTCTTACTCTGGCTTCTCGTACTTTGCTTTCTCTTACGCTTGCTTCTTCTTACTTTGCTTCTCTTTACTTTGCTTGCGTACTCGTCGCTTGCGTCTCGTAACTTTGTTCTCTTACGTGTGCTTCTCGTTACCTTTGCTTCTCTTACTTGCTTCCTCTTACTCTTGCTTCTCTTAAGCTTGCTCTCTTACTACTTTGCTTCGCTTACTTTGCTTCTCTTTACTTTGCTTCTCTTACTTTGCTTCTCTTACTCCTTGCTTTCCTTACTCTTTGCTTCTCGTACTTTGCCTTCTCTTACTACTTTGCTTCTCTTACTCTTGCGTCTCTTACTCTGCTTCCTCTTACTTTGGATTCTCTTAACTATTGTCTTCTCTTACTTTGCTTTTGCTTCTCTTACACTCTTCTTCTCTTAACTCTTGCTTCTCTTACTCTTAGCTTCTCTTACTCTTGCCTTTCTCGTACTCTTGCGTTGCCCCCGCCCCTTCCACAGGGTTAACTTTTGTTGCCCAGCCCCTTCCTCTCTCTGGTTG
>NC_040029.1:6875419-6904940 GCF_000972845.2 Larimichthys crocea | reverse complement strand
CAACCAGAGAGAGGAAGGGGCTGGGCAAAGTTAACCCTGTGGAAGGGGCGGGGCAAGCAAGAGTAGGAAAGCAAGAGTAAGAGAAGCAAGAGTAAGAGAAGCAAGAGTAGTAAGAGAAGAAGATGTAAGAGAAGCAATAAAAAGCAAAGTAAGAGAAGCAATAGTAAGAGAATCCAAAGTAAGAGGAAGCAGAGTAAGAGACAGCAAAGTAAGAGAAGCAAGAGTAGAAGCAAGTAAGAAGAGCAAAGTAGAGAAGCAAAAGTAAGGAGAAGCAAGTAAGAGAAGCAAAGTAAGAGAAGCAAGTAAAGAGAAGCAAGAGTAAGCAGAAGCAAAGTAAAAGTAAGAGAAGCAAGCTTAAGAGAAGCAAGAGTAAGAGAAGCAAAGTAAGAGAAGCAAGGTAACGAGAAGCAAGTAAGAGAAGCAGAGTTAAGAGAAGCGAAAGTAAGCAAAGCAAAGTAAAGAAAGAAGCAAAGAAAAAAAGGTAAGAAGAAGCAAGGTAAGAGAAAGCAAAGTAAGAGAAGCAAAGTAAGAGAAGCAAAGTAAGAGAGCAAGGTTAGAGAAGCAAGCAAAGTAAGAGAGCAAAGAGTAAGAGAAGCAAAGTAAGAGAAGCAAGTGACGAGAAGCAAAGTAAGAGAAGCAACAGTAAGAGAAAGCAAGAGTTAAGAGAAGCAACAGTAAGAAGAGCAAAGTACGAGACGCAAGAGTAAGAGAAGCAACGTAAGAGAAGCAAAGAGTAAGAGAAGCACAAGTAAGAGACAGCAAAGTAAAGAGAAGAAAAGAGTTAAGTAGAAGCAAAGTAAGAGAGCAAGAGTAAAGAGAAAGCAAAGTAAGAGCAGCAAAGTAAGAGAGCAAGAGTAAGAGAAGCAAAGTAAGAGAAGCAAGAAGTATCAGAGAACAAAGTAGAGAGAAGCAAGAGTAAGAGAAGCAAAGTAAGGGAAGCAAAGTAAGAGAAAGCAAAAAAAACAAAGGAGTAACAGACGCAAGTAAAGGAACAAGAGAGTAGAGAAGCAAGTAAGAGAAGCAAAGTAAGAGAAGCAAGCAGTAAGAGAAAGCAAGAATAAAAGAGAAAGCAAAAAGAATAAAAATAAAGAAGAGGAAGAGACAGAGAGATAAAAGAGAAAAAGAGACGACAGAGTAAAGAGAAGCAACGGTAAGAGAAGAAAGTAAGCAGAAGCAAAGTAAAGAGAAGCAATAAGAAACAGTAAGAGAAGCAAGAGTGTAAGGAGGAACAGATTGCTTCTCTTACTCTTGCTTCTCTTACTCTTGCTTCTCTTACTCTTGCTTCTCTTACTCTTGCTTCTCTTACTTTGCTTCTCTTACTCTTGCTTCTCTTACTCTTGCTTCTCTTACTCTTGCTTCTCTTACTTTGCTTCTCTTACTCTTGCTTCTCTTACTCTTGCTTCTCTTACTTTGCTTCTCTTACTCTTGCTTCTCTTACTCTTGCTTCTCTTACTTTGCTTCTCTTACTCTTGCTTCTCTTACTCTTGCTTCTCTTACTTTGCTTCTCTTACTCTTGCTTCTCTTACTCTTGCTTCTCTTACTTTGCTTCTCTTACTCTTGCTTCTCTTACTCTTGCTTCTCTTACTTTGCTTCTCTTACTCTTGCTTCTCTTACTTTGCTTCTCTTACTCTTGCTTCTCTTACTCTTGCTTCTCTTACTTTGCTTCTCTTACTCTTGCTTCTCTTACTCTTGCTTCTCTTACTTTGCTTCTCTTACTTTGCTTCTCTTACTCTTGCTTCTCTTACTCTTGCTTCTCTTACTTTGCTTCTCTTACTTTGCTTCTCTTACTCTTGCTTCTCTTACTTATGCTTTGCCCCGCCCCTTCACAGGGTTAACTTTGCCCCGCCCCTTCCTCTCTCTGTGCCCCGCCCCTTCCTCTCTCTGTGCCCCGCCCCTTCCTCTCTCTGTGCCCCGCCCCTTCCTCTCTCTGTGCCCCGCCCCTTCCTCTCTCTGTGCCCCGCCCCTTCCTCTCTCTGTGCCCCGCCCCTTCCTCTCTCTGTGCCCCGCCCCTTCCTCTCTCTGTGCCCCGCCCCTTCCTCTCTCTGTGCCCCGCCCCTTCCTCTCTCTGTGCCCCGCCCCTTCCTCTCTCTGTGCCCCGCCTCAGTAAACTGTCAGCCGGACATGCTGTTGAGTAGTATAACCCCCTATTTATACCTCTCTGGAAACAGGGGAGGGACCACCCCCCTCCCCGTCCCTCCACTGCCACCCAACTCCAGGTACTGACTGGGATTCGAACCAGCGCTTTCACCACTTGCGCCTTTCGGTTCGGAAACGAATCCACTACGCCACCAGATACCCTTTGCTGTCAGACCTTCACCATGAGCGCTCTTAAGTTTAAACTTTGGGTGTTGGCCTTCAAAACCGACTGCACCTCATAAGATTCGAACCCACGACTTCAGAATCGCCAAGCGGCGCTCTACCAATCTGCGCTATCGGCCCACATAGATGGTTATGTTTTTCTCACAGTTTACACTCTTTATTTTGGACGCAGCCCAAAAAAGCCACTGCACCTCATAAGATTCGAACCCACAACTTCAGAATCGCCAAACGGCGCTCTACCAATCTGAGCTATCGGCCCACATAGTTGGTGGTGTTTTTTCTCGTGGCTTACACTCTTCCTTTTGGACGCAGACCTCAAAAGGCACTGTGCCTCATAAGATTCAAACCCACGACTTCACTACTTACAAGCGGTACTCTACCAAAGTGAGCTATAGGTCTACATAGCTGAGCCCCTGTAGTTCCACTCTTTCTTTTGGATCCAATCAACAACTTCAGTCCTCAAAATTCTGCCAAGAATTGAATGACAATTTCCCAAACTTCCAAGAAGGACTGTAACTTCCTGAGCTAATGGACTTGATGCACCTGAACACACACTCTTTCCTTTGGATATAGACCTTGTTGTTTGATTGCCACCAAATATTAATTTCTGAACTCTTTTGAAGTTAAAAAATGTGCATTTTGTTAACTAGAATTTAATATAAACTTTCACTATTTGGTTTCAGGCATCCTGATAGGCTGGTAGCTTTAAGGACCTTGCCTAAGGGTCCACACTGGATTCGAAGCGCAGTTTTCTGTGTCAAACTCAGCAGCATTCACCACTGAGATATCCAGTGAGCTTGCTATGTGAGCTATCTATTATCATATAGCAAACTGAAGAAGCAAATGTAAAGATGGTTTGTGCTGCTCATCAGTGCTCAAAGATCTCACAGACTGATGCGAATCTGAAGGCCAATAGCTCCAGCAATTGTCCTGCTGACTTCAGAATATAAGGTTGAAGGTTCAAGCCTCAGTGGAGTGCTACTCTGGAAGTTTTGAGGAGGACCTGAGTTCAGTCTTCAGTTTTGAAGGTCTATATTCAAAGTGTGTCAGAGTAAGACAGTTCCTCTTAGTGGTTGGTTAAACTTCTGTGTGTCTAATACTAACCATCATGATCATTTTGTTCTTGTTCCCTCAGGCCAAAGAGCTCCAGACTCTTCACAACCTGCGTAAACTCTTTGTTCAGGACCTCACCACGCGGGTCAAAAAGGTACGTCACCTTCCTCTGGTTGTGAGCACATATGACTTGTTGTTTTAGTGTTGCTTATGTGGATCATTTATTTCAAGATGCCTCATTGAACCTGCGCTCTGTATTTTCAGAGTGCAGAGCTGGACTGTGAGGAGGGACTTGGAAACGTGGCCCAAAAACAGAAAATCTCATTCCTGGAGAACAACTTGGAACAGCTCACCAAAGTCCACAAGCAGGTACAGTAATCAAACTATAACTATGATACCAATACGTTTCATGATGGAAGTTTGTATTTGACTTTCCCCCCACTGACCCTCAGCTGGTTCGAGACAACGCAGACCTTCGCTGCGAGCTGCCCAAGCTGGAAAAGCGTCTGCGTGCCACTGCCGAGCGGGTCAAAGCCCTGGAGAACGCCCTGAAGGAGGCCAAGGAGAACGCCATGAGGGACCGCAAGCGCTACCAGCAGGAGGTGGACCGCATTAAAGAGGCCGTCCGGGCCAAGAACATTGCCAGGAGGGGGTACTCTGCACAGATCGGTGAGCTGACAGTCAAGACTTAAACAGAAGGCAGAATAAAATATACGTTACTGAATAACTGCTTTTTTTTCTTTGTGGTTCAGCAAAACCCATCAGGCCAGGCCATCATCCACTGTCGTCCCCCATCAGCAGCTCCATCAGGGCCGGAGGCGTCTACACCCACAACTAAAATCACAACTGCAAGTTAACCCTGTGAGTCTATTTGTGTTCTTCTATCAGGAAGATGGTGGTACTGTAAATACCACCAAAAAAACAGTCAGAATATATGTTGTAATCTGATTAAAGCTTTGTTTCTTCTTGCAGACAGACCATGAACATCTCGACGCATGCCCATCGCCGCCACCTGGAACCACAAGCCCCGCCCCTCGTGTTGGAGCACCAATGGGAGGCCATCACGACAGACTGTCACTGCTCAGAGAAGCAACATCCAAACATCCATAGTGTATATACTGATATGAGATGTAAACATTTAATTTGCTGAATGTAGATATCAGAGGCCTCACTTAGAAAATGTTTTGCTTTACGTCCTAAATTATTATTCGTTTCCGGGGGGGGGAACAACCAATCAAATCCAGTTTTCTGTGATTCTTCTGATTATAAATTTGAATTCAGAGTTAGCAAAAAAATAAATGGAGCTTAACATTTATAAATGAGGCCCTGAGTTTCTTTCTGATGGATTATGACACGAATCAAGTTTTGTTTCAGATTTTGGATTGCGACTATACAAGTAGGTTTGTACGGAAGAGCTGTAGTTTTATAATTTAATCTCAAACCAGCATTCATTCATGTAAACGAATAGTTTGACATTATTTGCCCTCTTGCCAAGAGTTAGACAAGAAGATTGATACTACTCTCAGTGTGAAGCAACAGAAAGCAGCTGATGAGCTTAGCTTAGCATAAAGACCAAAAAACAGGTGGAAACAGTTCGCCTAAGGTAACAATATTACTCTGGAGTCTTGTCGTTGACGCCACAAGGTTGACTCCAGATAGATTTTTCTACTCTTGATGATAAGCTAAGCTAAGCAGCTGCTGACTGTAGCTTCATGTTTAACTGACAGACATACGAGTGGTATCTATCTTCAGAAAAAAAGCAAATAAAAGTGTTTCCCAAAATGTCAAACTGTTCCTTTTTTGGGAAGTAGGAATTGACAGCCAATGCCATCGCAGCTAAAGCCTTTGAGTTCACAGTCGAGACACTTCACAACGACACACAGCTTGTTAAATTGTGTTTTTTCTCCTCGCTCTTTGCTGAATGCCCCTGGCTGCATTTCTGTACTAATACCTTGTGTTGTCTTTAAAGTTGAAGTCACTTTTTAACATTTTCCCAGTTACTGGTATTACTTTTGTCTCGGTACAAGTCAAAAAGTAGGTCCCCTCGCAGAATGCAAGTCTTTCTAAATGCCAAAAAAGTCGTTTGTAGGACTTGAAATTATAAATATAATCAGGTTATAGTTGAATATTCTGTTATAGGACGCTGCTGTAAAGTCAAAGATTTGTGTATCGTACTGTAGTCCTGCAGAGACGCTGACCAGCCAATCAGACGTTCCCAGGACCCAGAACTGTACTCTAAAATCTTTGTAAAAGTCCCTGATCAACCAATCAGAGACCTTTAAAAAATTGAGATTACGACAGACCAATGAACTCCCTTCGAAAACTCTGTTTTTCACTCTGCCACACCTCGTGCCTTTAGAAACCCCCGAATCACCAGAAAAACAGACTTCAACTGAACTACCTTCGTTAAACTTATTCAGATTTATGAAATTAACTATGACAATATTTCCCAGAATAACTTCCTCCTCTAAAAATGAAGGCTTGTAACCGATGAGACCCTTTTAATCAAAGACGATGCCTGTGCTTTTTTTCCTCTGTGCTGCCAGTTTAGCATGTTTCTGATTGCACAATATTACGTCAGATGATAAGTTTGGTTGCTGAGAGCGATGATACAAAGGGCAACTTTTTAGGCAACAGAGCGTCGCGATTTGTTGTTTTCATTGCCCCAGATGTTGCCAAAGAATATCAGAACTCTGAGCCTCTTTATTTGACGTTTAATCATTCGATTGTGGCTGTTTTTTTGTTGTTTTTTTTGAGTGAGCAGGTTCGGCTGAAGTCACACCGTACATGACCAATAAGCAAATGTAACTGCATGGACTAGAGCTTGTGTTAAAGGCATGCTCAGGGAGGACAAACTGAGGATATTTGTATACACCTCTTCATGATGTACATTTTAAGTTTGCTAAAATGTCTTTTAGTTCCTTTGTTTCTTTTGGCTGTGGCTTCATGTCTCTGAATATACCTACAACTGATGCAATTAAAGCTAATAAAGATATATCTATTTAACTTTCATTTTTGTCACTTGCTTGTCGAAATAAGACAAGACTTTCAGGTACGTTGTCATGATATAATATTTAATCCCTATACATATATTTCCCTCTGTAACATTGCACATTATCATGATCATCAGTTTTGGACAAAACAGACAGATGGGGGTATTTTGGTCAGGTCACAAGTAAATTAATAAAAATAATCAATAAATAATAGAAAAATCTTCTTCACACAATCACATATAAAGTTCTACATATTGAATACAACAATGTAACAGGACAGTTAAACCATTGTATCTGTACAAATAGATTTTCACATGTTTTTGTCACATATTTCACATACTTTATGATATACTGCACTTTTGGCCAACATACAGAAAAGCAAAAGGTTACAGATGTAACCCTGGTTCTCTGAGTCTTTAAAGGTTCCCGGGAGTGACGACGCTCATCGGTTAGTTTCTCTTCTCCAAACCTGGGTCAAATAATATTTGACAACAATTTTTAAAGCCACTTCTGTCCTGTTAAGAGTAGCGTGGTTGTTTTATTTACCGCTAAATAATATTTGTCCCAGGATCCTCAGGTTCAATAAGATCCTTTTCTCTCACGTTCATGATGATGCTGGCGAACAATATTTATATCATAAAGCCAACAACACACTGCACACTTTTACTGCAGAGGGAAATGAAATCAGTTGACCTTAAACACTCTGGTAAACAACTAGGTCAGGGCTGGGTTTTTGTCAAAAAGCAACTTTTGACTAAGCTATCTTTGACAGAAAAGATGATACGTTTGTTTTCAGAATAATGCAGATAAAGTTGAAAATGTTGCCTATGTTTCATTCAATATGTCCAAATTGGAATTTTTTATATTTTTCTAATCTTTTCATACTGAAATGTTTGAGCCTCTTACCAAGAAGTGCCAAGAAGTGAAAAGACTCAAGAGGGTTGTTCACACCCCAAGAGTCGTTAAGGTCACATGGGGTTCGTTAGTCTAATGGGTGTCAGGTGTGAGTTGTTAGACTCTTGAGTCCAGGTGTGAACAACCATCGTGCAACAGAGCCTGCGATCTACAACTCTACTGTCCGAGACAACAACCCACTGAGTCAAGTTTAGCACGAATTTGAACAAAATTTCCATAAAATCAGCAAAAGAAAATGCTAATTAATGTGAAATTATAGTCACAGCTGCTATGAGAATATTAGGAGTTGGGTGTATTGAGATAAACAGTCAGTGGTGCCAGTTTGCCCCTCAAAGAGCACCAATCAAACCACCTATGAAAGATGGAAAAACATATATGAATATGGGGCTGGGTCTCTTCATCGTTCCACACAATTGATGTTCAGTGGAAGATTACAAACATAAGTGGAAAACAAATTTTAAAAAAGCCAATTATTTTCTCAATCAGTCAGGATCGAGCTTAATTAGACATGTAAGATGACTCCAATGGGATGCCCATGTTGCACTTTCTACATGATGCATTACAGAGTCTCTGTCGTCAGATTTTTTCAGCTATAAAAACTTGTCAAACTGATTTATTTACAGTATGTCATGGTTCTAAAGTTCGGAGTCTTTCAGCCCCTTAGTGGTCAAAAACTGCTTAACTTACCCAGAAGCTTGAAAGTAGTCCAGTGTGTAAGATTTAGCTGGCTCTGTCTCCCTGTTTACAGAATACGGCAGAAATTGAATATAATACACATAGTTATGTTTTCATTGGTGTATAATCACCTAAAAATAAGAATTTTTATGTTTTCGATGCCTTAGAATAAGTCTTTTATATCAACAGATGCTGCAGGTCTTCACCTTTTTTTGCAGTCATCGTAGTTTCTCCTTCATGCTAGGACGAAGAGGGTGAGGTGACGGGGTTGCAATCAGCAACTATATCACTAGATGTCACTAAATCCTACACACTGGTACTTTAAAGCAACTGTTTGCTATTTACAGAGAAACTGTACAAAAAGGAGAGCACCAATATTCTCAAAAGTTACTAACTTGACCAAGAGGTCCAACAAAATATTACCATTATTAAGTGATTTGATGATTATTTTCTTAATGAATCAATTTATTGTTTGGTCTACAAAGGTCAGCAAAGCTTAGCTCATAATTTAAGCTTTAAACTGGTTCATACCACAACGAGACATTGTTTCTTTAGTGCTGAAGGAAGGTCAAAAATAAAGGAATGGTTCATGTTTATCTGCATTATTACGCACAACTTAGTCAGAAACTGCTTGAAGCAAACCGAGCCCTGGTCATTCAGTACAGTTTCAACACAGATGCACACACATTCACATGCATCCTTAACCTTTCACACAACCGTACAGCGCACCCACCCACGTGTACTCCCAACACACAAACACCCACGGAAAACAGACGGCCAAAACGGTGAAGATCAACACGCACGGTGTCCGTTTTGTTTTTACACCCAGGAGTCGGGGGAGCCGGTGAACTTGTTCGCCCTGTTTGAAGGCCTCCGTGTGGTGGAGTAGAAGTCCACGTAGTTGGTGTTGGCTTTGAATCGGAGCGACTGACTAGCGTAGCCATCAGGGGAGGATGGGGTCAGGTGGACCGGTTCGTCCTCGTATTGCTCCTCTCCGTAGCCTTGTGGGGACGACAGGTACATTCTGTAGCTGTTGTAGTTCTTCCTGTCGGGTTCGTCGTAAAATGGCTCTGTGTGCTGGGAGAGGAACAATGATGTGATTAGTGACTGAGGAATTATAATTACCGAAAGGTCTGATCACAACAGCCTCAAACTAGATGACATTTTAGTTATAGACTGAAACAATTTGGCTGAAGTTCACATACCTGCGACCTTCTCAAATCCTCCCCTGACTGGGAAGAATATGTCCCGATGAAATATGGAGTTTTCTTCTCAGACCCTGAAGTGGAGGATTTAGCAGCACAGACAGAAGAACACAGGTGAAAAACTACTTTTCAACAGCAATTTGGTGACTACTTTGTGTATTAGTAACCATTTATGAATTAGTGGTTAGACAGAAACGCCAGTGGCCCGTACGTAGATCCCAGAGGGACGCCACAATCAATGCTAATCCATACAAACCTGTGTACTGCCGTTTGTGTAAACTGTTGTCTCCATAATATGTGTCGAGTTGCATAGATGACTGTGCCCTCTGATAGTTTGTACTGTGTCTTCTTATCCCGAGCATCGCGGGCGAGGATGTTGCACTACCACCTGAAAATAACAAAATAAAAAGAGGAATTCATTTTTCCAGAAAGTCATAGAAACTTTAGTTATACATTATACGACCATCAGTTTGACCTCACTCACCGGATCTCTCACCTGATTGGATGACGGGGGACATCTGCAGCGGACTGGTGGGCAGGGTCGGCTGTGAAAGGTAGCGGTCTCGCTCCAGTGTGGAGACGGGAGTGACGAAGTGGGTGTAGTTCCAGCCGTCCTGCACACAACACATTTGCCACTGTATGGGTAGTGAACATTTCTACAACTCTTGGACTGAAATGGTTTTCCTCTTGCTAAAAGAAAAAACCTGGTGTCTGACGTAGAAAAATTACAGTTTCTTTGTTCCTGAAAAGTTTTCTAGGTCTGTCTGCTGGTACTGACCTGTTTGTAGAGGCTCCTCAGCTCTCTGTACTGCCACAGTGTGTTCAACACCTGAGCTGCTGCCTTCACAACCTTCATTGAGTACCTGCAACATCAAGACACATCACAAAATTCTAAGTAAAATACTTAAAAAATCATGCCTTTTCTGAATAAACGACTCAAACTGTGCTGAAAATGTTTCCTCTTTAGATCAGCAAAGATTTCTACGTGAAGTTTCGTACCCTTTCCCTCGTCCTTTGCTGATGTCCACCAGCTTCTCGATGCCGCCGCTGTCGGCTAAAGCTTTGGCATTCTCCATGTTGCGGCTGGTGACCTCGTGCAGCGTGCAGCAGACCGATGCCACCGTATCGTCTGACAGCACAGACGGACTGCTGCCGGGCAGCCGGTTCACCAGGTCCCGCATGGCGTACTTTCCTACAGGAGGAGACTTGGATTATAGACTTCATTTAGACCGAATGAACAGACGAAATCCTCAAGTGGGCTGTGAGTGCTCTATGCACCATTGTATATTATGTTTTATTGTATTTTATTGTTGGTAATATTGGAGCTACTGTATTTAACTGCACATTTACTTGCAGTGGGGCAGAGTTACCATAATGTGTGTGCAGAGAGCACCTTCAACACTGCTGTTGTCCATAAGGGGGCGATGTGTTCCCACTCTCACTATTCAGTCTGGCTGGACTTGATAGATGTCATAGAAAACAAGCTGTTGATGTTCCTGACTGAAGTGTGAAGATGATCTTTTCACAGTTTGTGTGTGTGTGTGTTTCAGTGTGTGTTTGGACCTATCAGCTCCTTGTTGCGACTATCCAGCGCCATGTTGCGGAGAGCAGTGGCGACGGAGCAGACGACCCGGTCGTTGTCCATCCTCAGCAGCTCCACCAGAATGGGCAGACCTTTCTCTTTACGCACCGCTGCTCGGATGTAGGCTGAGAACTGAACATACACACACACACAGTTTTATTACTTCAATGAAATGTATACATTTTGTGACACGTTACACACAAATACAAAAATACCTTCCAGTTTCCAGCGGAGAGGTTTTGCAGAGACCCGGCAGCGCCCTCCAGCGTGGCGGGATTGGAGCTCTCGGCCAGCAGGTTGAGGTACGGCTTCACCACCATCGGGTGCCACAGCAGCTCTGCTCCCCTCAGGGACTGGGAGAAACCTGGGATCGGCCCAACGCCATCCCACTGTGCAAACACACACATATTAACATGAGAAAATGTGTATTGGTAATAAATATTGGTACAAATGTGGAAGTACGCTGACAGCGAAAAGTGAAAAGGTTTAGGATTTTTGTGAAGGAAATTAACTGACTGCTCCCTTTAAAAGGCAAATGAAGTTAATTGATCTGTTATCGAACAATGAAACAAGGTTCATCCAAATTGATCATTTAAGAGCATGGCATGAAATTAAAGCACATTGTCGGTTTGGCTGGGAAACACAAGCAGAAGATGCTGTTTCAATATGAGCTGTTTCAACAAGGAAACAGACGTTTCTCATGCTGTAATTAGAAATTCAAATTGAGCTGCTCGTTAAGAAAACTTAATTATCTTAATCATTCAGGAAATGCTGGGTTTGTACGGAAACTTCACCCTTCTATGTTCGTACCTTGTCGTCGGGCCAGCCGCCCCTCTTCCTTCCACGCCTCCTCTTGCCCCAGCAGAGGTAGTCCAGCTCCTTGCCCGGGGAGGAGAAGCCCAGTAGGGTATCCAGCTCCTGGTTGCCAAGGAGACGAGAGGAGGGCATCTCCACCTCAAGCCGGTACGAGAGGTTCCTCAGGGTGCAGACGCTGTTCTCCACGATCTGAGGTCGGAGATAAAGATATAAAAGGAGATTTTAATTGTTGCATTCATTTTATGGTCCTGTGATTTTGTTTTAGTCTGAAAAATGGCACAAAGAGAACTTCAACGTCTTTTTCAGGGACAAAACAACGTCTTCATGTATTCCAACAATGGCTCCGTAGTCAAAGAGCCCGGCCTGCCAGCAGTCCAGACTTGTCATGTATTGAAAATGTCTCGAGGTGTTCCCAGGCTATATGGGCTATGGTCTGGGACGCCACATGTAACCTACCTACGCTTACAGAGTGTTGTTAGAAGAAGAGGAGATGAGTGTTGTGTGGACTGGTTATATCTGTATCAGTGTTTGGTTAAAGTCCCAATTGTGACCAAAACATGTATGCATGTGTGTGTGTGTGTGTGTGTGTGTTTGCAGCACCTTGCTGTCGTAGTCGGAGGTGTTGACGCAGGCTTTGAGGACGTGAAGCAGCGAGTCCACCAGACCTTCGCAGCATCTCAGCTGACTCCTCGCCTCCTCCCCTGCTGAGCTCAGGTTCCTCACACACACACACACACACACGCACACACACACACACACATAGAGCCACACATTAATTCAGACTGAAGTGCAGTGCGTGGATTCCCCCACAGGGTGGCCTAAAAACCTGCCCGGATACAGTAAAGGAGGGAACTGATCCTCCAATAGGAACCTTCAGCTGCTGCTAATGGAGAGCTGACATGAGAAGACTGCACAACAGCACATAGTTCCCACAATGCATTTCTATAGTATCAATCTCCAGTGTCAGTCAGTCTGAAAGCTGAGAAATGCTGCACCGAGACGTCGCTTCCCTGCAGCAGAGTCACTTAAAGCTGATTAGTGGAAACAAATAACCACCAGTTTGTGTGAGCTCATCAAAGATGTTTAATGAGGCCATTAAAATTCATTTTGTTTTTTTTATTACTTCAGGAAACACACCTGGACGCACCTGATTGGCCCCTGACACTAAAGAATGACTGGCGCACATTCAATCAGACCAGTTTGCAGCAGCTCCTCAGGTTTAATTCATTTGATTCGGAGGAGACGGTGGCCAATCAGACGTCAATATTGCAAAGCAGAGCTGTCGAAAGCATTCAATAGATTCTCCTTTCGAGGGTCAGGGTGACCGTTGGCTCAGTAAATCAGGTTACAGTGGTGGTTACTCTGCCAACACAGATGGACTGCAGGATAGTAGAGGAGGGAAACATTCCTGTGATTCATGTGACAACTCAAAATGGACGTATGAAGGTTAAAAATACTGTAAATTGAATTTGCAGCAACATTTAAAGCAACATTGTGTAATTTTAAATCACGTTGATGCTGCACTCTCTCTGTCATTCGTACATCTGTTCTCACACTGTGTAACTTTGTGCTGCGGGTACACTTTATGACACTTTAAGTCACACACTGACTATTTCACTGATTTAGGTGAAACTGGATCATATTTTATGGAGAAAATGTTTTCTGGTTTTCCCTCTGATCAACTCTTTGTGAATGGTGGACGGTAAAGTAAACTGCTGTGTTTGTACCACTGGCATTTTGGACTAGAAGAGGTTTTAGGAGGCATGGGCTTACAGAATGCTGATTGGGAGGGGAGCTAGTGTCGTGCCAGAACCGGAGCTGGGCAAGTAGGTAATGTAGCAGGGCTCAGCAGCCTCTATGGACATAATCATAGATGCAAAAAGATGAAAAAGGACGTTGATGGAGGAAGCTAAGAAGAGAAAAGGAGAGAGCGAGCGAGCAAGAAGCCGGCAGACAAGAGTAAATCTGAGAGTGACTTTCAATCTTTGGCGAGAGCTTGTTGAAATAAAAGGCTGAAAGACAGAATAATAATATTATTTGGCTGCTATGTCTCGTGTTGTTGACCTTGCTTGATGTTTGGCTGTTAGCAAAGTTGTCGACTCGACTAGTTTTTGATCATAAGTAATACAGACATGGAAATCTTGAGCTGTAGTGAGCTGAAACATCTGAAATCCAAGGAGCTTCTACTTCAAATGACAAAGTCAGGATCAGTTATGTCATTTATTGGTGTAAAATCTGCACATGATGAATCTAAATCTGACTTTTAAGACACACTAATATCACTTTGCTGTCTGTTTGTTTCTGCAAACTAATGCGGTCAAATGCATAGTTAGACGCTTCACGTCTGCATAAAACCTCCATTACAGAGCCCCTCTTTGACGGTTATGTGTCTGTGATTATGCGCTGTGGTTTTACAGAATCATTCCAATGAAAAGCAGACGACCAATAAATCCAAAATTCATCCTTGCATTTCAAAGCGGGAATCGATTTAATGAGCTAACAGCACGCCTGGACACTCAACAGGCTTAGGAGGCAGGGCACACTGTTGAATCTATTTACATAAATAAATGAGAATGGATTTTGCAGTCTTGAGAAAACAATAAATTTATTACCACACATTAAGCCAGGGGTGCGTTTGTTTCGTTCCTCACCTCAGACAGCCGGTGGTGTTGCGCAGCAGCAGGGACGACTGGAATTTGACTTTGTGTTCGTCACGATGCGAGACACTGCTCCAGCCCGAGTGGGGGATGACGACCGTGTTGGTCAACGTGGTCAGGGCGTCGCGGATGATGGTCATCTTCACTGCGTCACAGGAGGAGAGGTTCCACAGGACGCCTACGGGTGCCAATAAAGAGAGGTTAAACATCCAATTAAGTCCAAAATATGGGGTTGGGTCCTTTAAATTTCATATTTGGCTTGTATAATATTGCAGTTAATCTCACATGGCAGTCTGGTGACTTTTGAGATGTAGCAGGTACAGATGCTCTCCTTCTGCTCAAAGGTCAAGGCTCAAAGCAGGCAAGCTTTCGGTGATTAAATTGTGCACACGGCTCAGCACTGAATAACGTCATAGGAGCCAAATCAGGGCAGAAAAACATCTCTGTCTCTTAAATCACCTCTTTACCATTTTCTTCATGCTACAAAGCGCTTTGTTGCTTCTGTTTTAAAAAGAGCTCTAGCTACTGACAAGAATCCCCGAAACATTTGACAATAAGGGTGAAATAAATATTTCATAGGAGCTTCCAAAGCACCTTATGCCGGCACGTATTTTTAGTGTGGGTGTGAATGAAGCCATGACAGTGTTCCCTTGCTCCACCCTGCAAGCTGCAAGATACAAAATCTTCTTATAAAATGTGTAAAAATAGTGTTTTTTCAATTTTACAGGAAAGAGAAAGAGGAAGAAAGAACATCCTGCAGCCATTTGCCAATAATCAAAATCCTGACCTGAGCTGCAAAAGTCTCAAAGCTTTATAGCAAACTGAAGACTCTCCTGTGTGTTTTCCTTGAGAATTTGAGCCGTCTAGCAGCTTCATACCTCCTGATATTAAACAGTATGTGCAGTGTGGCTGCAGAGCTGTCAGCGGCATCCTGCTTCCAAAGCACATTATCTTAGCATCTGTCCCGAGGACTGTGCCGAGATCTGCTCTGTCAACACGGCGCGCTGAGTGTTTAAGCCGCTGCCACTCTCACCTCCCACAGAACAGCCGATACACAGATTAATACACTGCCAGCCAGTCAGACGGCGACACAGGCCGACGCTCAGCCAGCATGCCGGCCAGCCGGGTGGCCAAGGAACCTCATGAGCAGGCAAACGCCAACGCACATCACAGCGGGTTTTTAATGCGTCATGTTTTGCATTTGGAAACTGTTTTTGTCAATGTGAATGTTGCTTTCACCTGAATTTACATCTTGAGGGGTGAAAAGATGAGTAGCCCACAGAGAGGAGAAGCTTCCAAGATTTTAACAAGTAGGGTGCCAAGAAACTGATCACAAGCAAACAATATAAAATATTTTTAAAATCACCTTTGTTAATGTGATTTATGCATTATGGGTGAGAAACACTAAAACCAGGACGTACCAGTGACTAGCTCGCGGACTTCGTTGTCGGTTGTTTTCCTGAGGAGGCGCAGCAGAGCTGGCACGCCGCCGCAGTTCCTCAGTGCCACCTTGTTGTTGTCGGTGGCCTTCCCGTACACCAGGTTCCTCAGAGCCCCACAGGCGCTCTTCTGAACCTCGGCCACCTTGTGATCCAGCTGGTCCACCAGGTGCTGGATCCCTCCCAGGTGACACACCTGCAGACCAGGGACCAATCACAGAGATGTATGGGCTCGTCATATATGCTGATTAAAGAGCAGCTTCCAGGGGGTTTACCTTGTGGAGATATGGTTAAAATGGAAAAATAAAACTTAATTCATTCAACACCCCCTATTTTTCCTCTCATCCCTCCTACAGTTAGTTCACCTTTATCCATGCAATAAACCTAGATTTAAATCCATATGCGTTTGGTCTTTGTTAGTGAAAGATACATATATTTTTAAGCTTGACTGTCTAATAAACCGTTGACGAATTAAAACAGATTTATATTGTTTTGGTTGTAGTTTTTTCAAAATCAAATTGCACTAGGAGTGAAGTGAAGAACTTGCAACTTCTCCAACTTCTCTTGCCCAATGTCAGCTGGGATGAGCTCCAGCTTCTCGCGACCCTGATGAGCATAGGCGGTTCTTGAAAATGGATGGATGGAAGCCACCGTTTGACCGTGTTTGTGGTTTGTTGTTTATCTTATCTTTGCAAAGAAAAATCAGTACAAATAATCTCCCATGTAGCAACGATTCTCTGGGAGATTTTGGACTAAAACCCGAGCTGAAACATGCAGAAGCATCACTGTGGCATGTTCAAAACTTTCTAATGTCATCTCTATATAAACCCGTCCCAGGAGAGCTGCAGGCGCTTCCCATTTCTCTCTGATTCTCTGTTCAAACCGTCACTGAAAAACATTTGTTTCTGGCTAAATGAGCAGGCGTGTGTCCAGGCTGCTCCAAAGACTAATTAAAAGCTCATCACCAAACAAACCAAACAGCACTAAAATGGCTCTCTCGTGAAGATCCGCCATTGTATTGGAGTTATTTATTGCACGGGAAGCAGAGCAAAGACAGAGCGTGTGTCGTTTCAGCATGACGGAGCAGCGGCACATTTGGCACCAACGTGAGTTAAAGTTTTGTTTTAGCAGATGGCGCTTTGGCTGCCAGAGTTTGGCAGCGAGGATCTCAAAAAAAACAAAACAAACAACATAAAAACAAAAATCACATTTCAAACCGTGTGAGCTGAGAATAAACTCTTAGAGACACTGCAGAGAGACAACAGGAGATATGTGAGGTGATGTAAATGAGCAACTATTGCAGGCAACAGGCAATCAAATCAAGTAAAAAGTTAAATGTATTTATTGTATCATTATATTATAATACAAGACACGAAAATAGAGGAAAAACACTGGTATTTTTATGTAGAAATATTTCAATTTCTAGCATTATAATAATGTTATTTATATTATATTTATACCTGGTCCATTATCGTCTTGATTTCGATCCATGACTCAACAGACTTCTTTGCATGTTGTGATTATCAACACTTTTTCCATGCCCATGTGCACTCGAAGCTGCCTTATCCACTATTCAACATATACATTGACTTTACGCTATATATTACAAATAATAGCAGAACATAAATCACATGTCATTTTTAATATTTAATGTGTTTTATTATTATTCATTTATATATTTTTTAACCTGCCTCCAGTGTTTCCTCACTGCAAGATAAGAATTTGTCCTTGTTCGCACTCCAGTAATTTCAAACATGTTATGTGTCATGGTAAAATACCACAGCTGCATACATTTTAATTGCTGCTGTCTTTGGTCAAATTTGGCAGCACCTTCCTCCAGCCGAGCAGTGAGTCATGACTGTGACGTCTGTCTATGTTATTTTTATTCAGACAGCCCAGCGTGTCCTGTCACCTTACCTCCACCTTGACCCGGTTGTCTCCGTAACACAGGTGCTGCAGGTAGGCAGCGGCGTTGGCTTGGACGGAGGGGAAGTGATGCTGCAGCATGTGGATGACCTCCGGCAGCTCGGGGTCACGCCAAGCAAACTCCCTGAGGGAAAATGAAGAGAAAACCTTCACCAGGGTTCATTCACTTTTTATTTTAACTCTCCACTTTCCAAAACCTGAACCTGAAGTCATTTTGTGTCATTTTGCAGTAAAAAATAAAATTTCTAATCCATTATGATGCTCTAAAGTTCGGTGTGGAGCGCTGGACTCTTCTTGCTCCCAATGGTCGCCATATTGGCTATGTAGCGGTAGAATTGGGTGATAATGGCAGCTGAGGAGGCCACTGGGGCTGAAGTGGTTGTGGTGAATACCACAGTACACAAATCTAAGTTGTACATGTGTTTTATATTTATATTTTGGCAGTCAAATATTGAAGCCAATGCGCCATCTGGCTGCAATTCGGTGAAGAAGCGAAACGGTAAAATGCAATTTCCGGAAGGTACAGCCGTACCCGGTTTGTGGCACTAACCTCCTGAAATTAGTGCACTACATTAGGAAGTACACAGTGTACTATATAGAAGTGTACAAACAAATTAAGACACAGCATTAGTCTTTTTCTGTTTTATCAAATGTTAAACGAAACAGCTGTGCAAGAATTTAAACAGAATACAGTCTAAAACTATCAAAGTCTCAGTTTAATTTAGACAATATTTAATCAATGAATAAGCAAACAACACTGAAAATCTGACATTACACCGTACATCTGGCACCTGACAGCTTTCGAAACTCAATACTAAAGACCCCACAAGGTCTTTGTTTCCAAACTTTCCAAACATGTGATATCTGTAGTCGTGACTGTATAAGATGAATGTAAATAATAATGCTTTTATGCACAGACATGGATATGAATAAGGTTTCATTCCAAAGTGCTCTGTATTGATTTCTGTAATGTTTTTGTGAGAAATGACCTCAGTTTGTCAAATAACGGATATCTAATTTCCTAATGGAGCTTCTACACCTGCATCCTCTATGTCTACATACTGTACTGTGCGTCTGCATGTGCGGTTGTGTGTGAGTACCTTGGGTCCTTATGGATGCTCTCAATGGATGGGGTGCGCGTAGCAACCCGGTCCACCAGTCCAGAGTGCCGGTGAGAGAAGACGGGCTCGCCGGAGACCCTGTAAGCGTCGACGTACAGAGCTGCAGTGCTCAGCCCGTAGCTGCTTCTTTGGTACGGCAGGGTGCTGCAGTGGCTTGTGGCTCGAGGAAGGGTCCCCATACCTGAGGAAATGAAGACAGAGCGACATAAATCTAATCAAAGGTTTGTTTTGTTGGGGTTCAAGAAGGCTGCATGAAGATTGGAAGCAGTTTGGATCCAAGGTCACATAAAGGAGAAAGTATGACGTTACGTAAGTGCTTGAACACGAGCATTTAACAGCTGCGGGTTGTCTCACGGGCCATGAACCTGTTTAAATCTCGCCTAAACTGAACTAAAATGGCTCCTTAGATCCTCCACTATCAAACTCCGCAGAGCTTCCAGCTTTAAATCTTTCTGCAAAGACTTCAATTAAAAAGCTTCAGAGTACATGAAAGGTTTTAGCCTAATTAAATTCTGACCTCGGGGAGAGATCATAACAGTTCCCGTGCCTGTAAACTGTAATTTTCGCCACAGATTTTGGAGAATTCATCTTCTGGGCAGTTGTGAAAGTAAGCCTTGGATGCCGATGTGAAAAATTAGTAATGAAGTAAAGAAGTCATGTGAGGATATCTGAAATGTTTTGAGGATTATTGTGACTAATTCTGTTTTACCACACAGTTCTTACTATAACATTAGTACTTCAACTAGTATTTATACTAGTTTTATAGCTGTTAGGTCTAGTAATACACATTTTTTGTACTTTGTTTGCTTCTTTACCTGTGTTAGTCCTGTAGAGGGAGCTCTGGGGGTCGTGGGTCGGGCTGTGGTACAGGGGGCTGTGGAAGGAGCGCTCATCGAAAACAGGCGTCATGTGGCAGTCTGGAGACAACGCCGCCCTCAGCTCTGGATCTATCTGCCCTGCGTGACCAGCGTATGAGCTGTGAAGCCCTGCAGGTACACAAAATAATCATTGAGATGGTTTGTTACCTTACAATTAACTTTTTATATCGATAGACGATGTGGGTCCTCTTCAACAGGGTTGTGTCTCGAAAGGTAAAATAGATTTGTACCTGTTGTCTTCTTTCACAAAAGTCACTGTTTGTCTATCATGTGAAACCAAAACTCAATGTAACCCATGCCTTGACCTTTTCGTCAACTTCATTTCCTTCTGCTTATCCAGGGTCGGTTTGCAGTGGCAGCAGGTTTAGGCAACTGAAATTCGTCAACTAAATTAAGCCAAGTATTTGTTTCATGCAGGACATGAGTCCTGTAGATGAAAGTCCTGATGTGATCCGTCCATCCACCATGACCACTTCCCTATTGCAGATTGCAGATGTGCTTTAAACTCGACAAGACAAGAATATTTTGAAGCAGAATCAATGGGTTTTGCAAATCTAGGCTTGCACAGAGTCTGTCATGTTTTTACAGTAGCCTAGAACAGTCAAACTAAACACTGGCTCTGGATAGACCTTTAAAATGGACTCGATCCAACCAGATCTTTTCTAAACACTATTTACTGGACACCATTGTGCTCTTGACCTCCAAGCACTTATCTTCCATTCTCACAGATGTTAAACACTAAATGAACATGGATAAGAAGTGTCTGTTTGTTCCTCTTATCACAACCATCCGTACACACAAATGCAAAGGGTCTGTCGAATGCCAAAAACTGTGTGAACTAAATCAAACATTATGGTGAAATACAATATCAGCTGTAGACATTTAAGTTGGATGTTTTTGGGTCAGAAGAAGGAGAACACAAACAGTTTTCATTTTCTTGCAAGGTGATAGCATGTTTGCACTATAAAATATTTGTACTGGCACGTGAATGATGCAGAAAAAGCTGTGTAATAGCCGCAACAACCGAATAAAGCCTCTTTTCGCCTGTCATGGTTTCACATAAATCATATGTACATCTCATTATTTGGCTCACATACCAGTCATCTGTAGGTGAGGCCATGCAAATTGAGATTATACCAAACACTGTATTTCATAACGCAGATTCATACCAACTGTTGCTGTGCTTATAAAAGACTCTGGTCACTCAGAATCTGCTGCAGGCATCGTCATCAGCAAGTCAAACAAGCAGAGCAGAGGGTTTTTCCATCCTCCTACCTCTGAGCATATCAGTTCAAAGAGCGTTCCAATTATAAAGAGGCTTTAGGGCAGGAGGGGGCAGCCTCGGTGGATCAGTCCCAACAACACTTAGAGCTGGCGATGAAGAAGCTATTTGCTTTTGCAGTTCTCTTCTCTTGATTTATATAAATTTCTTAGAGGATGAGACGGAAACCCTGGTCTCTCATCGCACTCCTTTGGAAGAAAAAATAAAAAAAGTGCACTTGCTGTGGCACAATCTTGAATCTGGTCATGTCTTTCTCAAGGGCTCTTCAGCAGTGACCTTCGGGTTAGAGGATGCTTAAACTACCAAATGCTTGAAATGCGGCAGAATGAAATAGGAGCATGTTTCAAGTGGAACAGATTTTAATCACACCCACAACAGCAGTGGTTAGCAACCTTTTTTGAGTGATTTTCAACTGGATGCACTGAATGAAACGGTCAATGATGAGGTTACTTTGGTCAAGTTTGTATTCTTGGAACACTTTGGGTGTCAAAACCTGAACATTTCAACCAATTTGACTTTTAGCTTACAATTCCAGACATCTTAGTTGCTAATACACTGAGCTAGGCAGTTTAGTGTTCAGCTTGTGGAAACTCCATGATCTCTCGAAAGCTTTACAATAATTGGCTTGCTGCATCATTACTAAGCCTACTTGCTGGAGTAGTAAACTGGACTCAAGAGTCTACTGCTGGGACTGATTGTTTTCCAGGTATTAGTCAGACTCCATGCATCTCCATTGAAAAAAAGGCAAAATACATTGTTCTATGTTATTCTATGTTTTTTAGGTTGGTAAAATATTGCTTAATTAACAACTTCAACTGTTTATTCATCACACTTAGCTGTATTTTAGCTCTGAATCTATTTTATCCATTCAACATCTCAATAGGTATTTCCAAAGGCAGTCGTAATTCTTGTAACATCTTCTTGTTCTTGTTACTCTACAATCTCTTGACATATATCCAGCCTGAGCTGGCTGCTAATAGAGTACAAGAACCCCTGGTTAGAAATAATTTGTTACACAAATGCATTTCTTTCCGACTTCAACTAGCGATTTCTATCGTGATGCTTCAGTTCAAAACCTCAACCACGTCGGTGACGTTGCATTTCATTTTGCAGCTTCACGTTTTGGCTGCTCACCAGGTTTCACTACCTAAGTGCCACTGATGAGTAATAGCCTAATCTTGTATATCCATCTATTGCTTATCTCCCTCATGTAATCTGGGATTATGTTGGATCTGCAGGATAACTGGGAATAAGGACTTAGCCGACATATTAGGCCACTTAGCAGCACTGCAGGATGAAAATCAGTCAGCTAGAGAATAGGAGGCATTTTATTTAGTTCACTGACTCTGCCTCCCACACACAACCAATCCTTCCACCATCCTCTTTTCACACATGCACAAACACAACAAAAGCACAACACAAAAGGTGCACAAACGCATATGCACATCACTGACTGTCCGCACAAACACTCACGGACACGTGTCCATATCCAAACATTAAAATAGGCACGCACTGATCGCGGCATAATAAAGCCAGCCTTCCAGTGCTGTCAGCTGATAATCACATGCTGATGCTCCACAGGGCTTTTTGATAGAAACACCCCTATATGGGTCAGTGGGAGCGGCTTAGTAAAGTGACAGAGGGCAGGACGGAGGAATAAATCTGTGTCGCTGCAGCATCAGCAGCGTTTCCATGACAGTAAATCTTCCAACACAGCATTGAGAAAGTAGTCAATGAACAGCTAATAAGATCTTTTGCAGAGGAAAGGCGTCAGAAGTGTCTTTTAAACATCGGACTCTGATGACGATGTTTAATATATTCGGTTTGAAGTCTGTTTGTTTGTTTTGCTCTGAAATTTTCTCGCCTGTAAACCAGATTCAAAGAGCCTGGCAGCAGGACAGAAATAATCCCTTCTCAAGTTTCTCAGCCGGCCTCAGTTGTCTAAACCAGTCAGAGAAGCGCAAAGTCAAAGGTTGGATTTCCAGGGATGTCAGTCAACTTCTCCTCATCATCCTCATCCTTAGAAAACCATTATGCACTTTAGCATTGGCACTACCTTGTTAGTATGAGCTGCTGTGGGGTTGCACAGTGAAAGTGATTAATCGTTTTAGTGCTTAAATATCCACGGAGAAGAAAGTAAAGACTTATCATCACTAACGTTACTGTCATTTCTAACCCTTCTTTTATTTAGATTCCAGGGAGTGCGGTTGTTACCATGGTAATGATAATCCAAATAAATATATTTGTTCTATTTTTCAAGCAAGAAAGCTAAAAAAAAATTACAGCTTCCTGCTGCTTACATGTGAGAACTTTATTCTGCTTCACATACTCATAAGTTGAACATCTTATTCATTAACAAAAGAACTGATTCGTTCATCAAAACATGAACTGACAGATCTATAATCAAAAATAATAATCCTAAATTCATAAACCCCGGGTTGTGGTACTGCAGTCCTGCATCTGTGGGACCAGTTCAGTAGGTTGAATTGAATCAGCTGGAGTCCCAAGTGTCAGTCAGTACCTTGTTAGATGGTAAGAAACAAAACGAGCAGAGCTGCGGAAATTCAGGACCAGACCATTGTCCTAATTAAATACTGTATGTACTTGATGGTGCACATTCGGCCACGGAGGTACATGCTGCTTGGTACAAATCGATGTCTTACAAGAGACTTTGATGAATGTTAACCTCCAAAATAAGGCCTCACCACATTAACATAGTATGCTTTACAGTATTAATAATATTTGGATAATTTACATCTAGTATCGTCCATCTTTGATGTCACTTGTGCATGCATTTATTTAAACAAGCAACATTTCGCTGTAACAGTTTGTTGAAACACTGATCTTTAAACTGAAGATGACTGTTTGCAGTTTAAATCAATTTAGCTGGAAGCTAAGCCTTCTGTCTTTCACGTCATCTCATTGTACCAATACCAATTTGAGTTCAAATGCATCAGAGTCATGAATAAAGTCAGTTACTGCTGGCAAAGGACCTGTACTGTATGTAATCAACTGCCAATTTTCTAAATATAGAGCATGTGAGTTTGAGTATGGATGATTCAGTTGCATGAAACACTCACACATACTGGACTATAACCACCCGCTGCTTTCCATTCGCTCCCCATCGACTCCTTCATATGAAGACCGATAGATACTAACACGGTTTGTTCTCCACGCCATCAATTTGCTAAAGAGCGCAAGATAGAGAAAAAGGAAGCTATGATCCACCGCATTGTGATCTTTTTTTTTCTTCAAACTGCTGCAGATCAATCACCCAAAGAGTTCAAAACATCTACCTGGTGAAAGTGAATCGAAGATTACATTCCTTATTTTTTCATACTGGCATGCATCAAATGAAATATTATCAAACCCAGCAGCTTTATCTGCTCAGTGCCTTAAGATAATTTGACTAAAAACTCCATGAAATGAGCTCCCTAAGCCGGGATTCGAGATAAAATCACCTGCAGAGCTTGCAGTTTGCCTGAAAGTTATTCTGTTAAACATGCAGCTTTATTTAATAATTCTCGCTGCTTCATGGAGATACAGGAAATTCAGGCTCAGTAAAAGTGTTGTGTGTGCTACAATATTAAATCAGCGCTGCTCGGTCAACTTTCTCCGGACAACGGAAAGGTTATTAAATCAACAGAGGAAATGGTGTGGAGGCTGTGGAGCGTGGCTTTGTTTATTTACAAGGGAAAGGTTTTCTGAGGCTACTTTAGCTACAAAACATTAAAAAGCATCTACTGCAGCAGCAGCGATGCTCAAAACTCTGCAGTGAAACTTGAGTTTTTCTGTCCCAGATTTTTGACCTGGTTGGATTTGACCAGACAGAAACTGACCTCTCTAACTTGACAGATTCAAAAGATGGAGCACTGAGTCAAGAGGCTGGAGGAAAGACTGCTCCTTTTACTCAATACACATTCAGTAGTCTTCGACGTCTGTGTGTTATATGATATAAAACCATCATGTTTTTCTCTACACCAATCTCACCAAGTGAGGATAAGACAACCGGGATGCAGAGCTGGATCAGGTGCGGAAAAACCATATCTGTTATCAAGGGGAACGTACGATCTTTTCCCAAAAGGATAGAGGAGTTAACGGTGCTAACCAGGCTACAGAGGGAGTATGGAGAGTGTAGTATCACAGAGACCTGGATGAATAAATTCACTACACCACACAGCAAAGGAAACGACCGTGGCTCACAGGACGGAGTCGAGGTCAGGTCGCTGTGGGAAGGACAGTCTTCCAGTCAAGCCACCAGGGCGACCCCATTTAGATTATTTTCCATCTTATATATTGTGAATTTCCCTGGTGTGGGATCAATAAAGTCTATCTTATCTTATCTTATTACTAAGCAAAGACTGCCAAGGACGCACAGAATTCGCACAATAATTCAGATATTTATGCACACACTCATGGATGTTTAATGTTGGCTGTAAAGGTTTTATCATGTCAATGAATTTAATGTCTCGTATGATTTGCTGCAAGCCGCTCTCCCTTCAGGGACAATAGCTGAGCTGAAAATACAGAGCATGAATGATTCCCAGACTCTTAAAAGAAACTGCCTGGATGTCTGATTATGTTTCATGCCAGCCTAATCATGAACCACTGTGGTATAACAATAACAAACAGCTGAAGTGAAGGTTGACTGAAATGCTCAGGGAAGTCGTAACAACACTGAAATCCTCCAAATGCACCCTTGATCCTGAGGTCTGTCCTTATGAGTTATAATCTCTTGATGCAATGAGGCGTATTTCCTACAGCATCTGCATTGCAATCTTCCATTTTTAAGTAAAAATCAATCAATTTCTCTTGAAACTGCCCTAGTCTGTTTATTATCTTTCTGACAAAGAGTTATTTGTTAAAGTTATGCCTCCAAAACCTCCAAAATAACATGTGGGGTTCCCCAAGGATCGACTTTAGGGCCCCTTTTTTTATCTGTACATATGTTACCACTCTGTGATACCAGATGTCAAATCTGCAGTTCTTCAAACGCCCACTTGAGGCTGGCTCCAGAAGTGAGTCAGTCTCCATAAGTCCCCATGTTTCACAGCAGAAATAAACATGTTTACAGCCTGGTACAAAAAACAGTTTTGGTCTCCATAGATAATTTCCCCGTTCATGACAACTGTACTGAGGGTGAATTTTTATACAACTCAGTGAGTGGTAGGTCTTAGGTGCACTGACTGTGTGGGTGTCTCCAAACACACACGCTATTTTGGTTTTGTGGGATTAATAAATACACTCTTGGCTAGTCACATCACTGAGCTGATCACAGTGACACATGACAACAAAGAAGCTCAACAACATGGCTTCTTCAGGAAATCATGTCAAAGACAAAGAAGATAAGGGTGGATGTCAGACTGACCTATGAGGCTGTCGGGGCGGGGCAGTGCACTCCTCTGGTACAGGCCGTACGGATCAGCTCCGTAGGCCAGCGGCTGGCTCTGCCTGGGCAGCGTGGAGCCGTAATGCTGCGGCACCGCCGTCATCCCAGAACGCAGCGGTGACCCCGTCAAACCCCTCCCCTCCACCAGTGAGAGGGTAGAACCCAGACGACCACCACCGCCACCTCCTATCACACCTCCTCCTCCTCCTCCTCCTCCTCCTCCACCACCACCACCACCCAGGGCCTGCGTGCCGTCGGTTGGGGAGGTTGGGGAAGGGCAGGAGGGCGGCATGCTGGTGCCGGGGAACACGGCAGCCAGAGGTTTTGGCTCCGAGAGGATGGGCGAGTCGTAGGTGCTGCCTTGGGATGTTCGCAGGGAGATACGGGAGGGTGAGACAGTGCCAGCAGTGCCGCAACCAGGTGACTGGCTCCTGGAGGGGAGGGAGGCCATCCTGCGTAACATCCGGCCAGACACCTGCGAGGAAGATGGAAGAAAAATTGCTTTGTAAATGTGACACCTTCATGTTTTTTCCAGATAAATACCTGATAAATGAAAATTAGACTCTGCACACTGCACTGCTCTCATTTGCAAATACACTTGCCAAGAGGCAAGATGCTTCATCACGCCTGATGAAGAGCATCGTTATTATCTTTTTCATTTGTCCAAGCAACTAAACGTGCGTGCCTATGAATAAATGGAAGTATATTTCACAGAATATTTCATATTTATAGTGACAAACATTTAGTTTTTCCACCTTATTACCAATCGTAAAAAGTCCCTCAATTACAGACTTAGCCAACTGGATGCTGATCTGCGCCACCTTAATCCATCAAAGCCTCGAACGCCTGGAAGGAAAATTAAGAGCCAAGGCATGTAAGCTTCGTTTGGAATAAATCAGGGTAAAATTCAAATGGGCTCACTATTATCTGTCATTCCTGCTTCTGCTGTCATGCAAAGAGCATATAATTATGAGCCACAATGAAAGGAGCTGATAGCGTTTGAGTCTGAACAATTTTAAGGTAAGACTCGGTTTGATTTGAAGGGTTTAGCTGATGTTCTTCATCATTAATGACAGTAATTGTCGAGAGCCGACTAGCAGTCATTACTTTGGCGATGAGGATTATTCACAGTAGAAAAAACAACAACATCTAAATATATCAGGTGACACCAGCCTGGAATCTGAAATAACCACATGTGGGGAAGTAAGGAAGAAATCTCCCTACGAGGTTCAATTTACTGGAGCTTTTAATCAAGTTATGTGATCTTCATCAGCGACTGGAGTTGCTAGTTGCCATCATACATTCTGCCTCTAGGACGTCACAGCCACTTTACCTTTAAAGTTCAACATTAATTCACTCATTTGAAAGCTCCCAGACAAGCGAATACATTGACCTTTAGGTGAAATCATTTAATTAGCTGCTTTTTAAGGTCTTTGAACCTCAAAATCAACTGTTTGCTCAGCCCAACCCAAGTCAGTCACTGTTACTAGGCCAAGCTTTCTGTTCATAAACAGTTTACAAAGATAACAGTGGCAGATTTACCATTAAAATTACTTACTCATTTCTTAAACATTAGGTCCTTAATTTCAAACAGAGGCAGAAAAAAAGCAGGTTTGTAATTAGCTCCTGAAGAGACACTAAATGGACTTTAACTGCTGTCTCCAAGGTCAAGAATGAACTCTCAAATTGATCTTTATGTGACTTTTTCATGCTTCAGGTAGGTAATTCAATGTGGAGATCAGGCGTACCTGCCCAGAGGCTTGACCCTCAGCTCTCGGGCTTCTTGATAATGAAGCTCTGGGCTCCGAACGCACCACGTTCTGGTTGCTGTAATAACTAACACTGCTGTCCTGGTAGCCGCTGTCTGAATACGAGGTCATCTGGGCCGAGTGACCTCCTGAACCTGAGAGGAAAGAGAGGTAATAAGGTGAGGAAACACCGAACATAAGAGGCTGATTACCACTCGGTGCCTCTTGTCGCCATCACATCACTGTGGTTTAAGGATTTGCATATTATCTCACTTTGCTTTCAACTTGTTAAACAGCATTATGCATATAAATACACACACATGGATATCTGCATTAAGCCTTTATGCGGTTCCTGGAACAATCTGCATATACTGTACAGCTTCAATAATGCTGGCCTACTTTCTTCTGTAAGATGAGGAGGAGGGAGCATGTGGGGGATATTTTTATACTATCAGACCACTCCAACTGTATGGAATACAAACAAGACCAAAGTGTTTTTAAAATTTCAAGCAGCTACTCCAAAGGTACATGTTTACCGATGATATTCTAATTTATTGTAATAAGTGGGAGGATGCATAGCCTTTGTAAATAACTCTCACTGTTTGGTGTAACTCTGCATAGACGCCTCACTCTATCGGTCACCCATGTTTCTGTGGTTTAACACAAACTCCGAGCAAGCTTGATGGACCGAAAGTGTCAGCCGCTCCACTGGAGATGCCTAATGTCCAACAGCGACAGGCTCCCAGGTGTGAATACGTGTGAAATGTTTTCCGACAAGAAGGTTAAAAACAGCCGAGTGGTGACAAACTTTACGTTTTGGGTGATTTGAACTGATCTGAACAGATGGTTTTATACTTTTTTTGTCAAAATATAACCAATTTTTTACTTTTGTTCATGCTTTTACAATAATCTGAGTACACATCAGCCTCCTACTGTAGTGTTAATTACAAGTGGGATCTGTGGGATTTGTTATCAAGGTTTAGATTTCTCCCACTTGGCATCAAAATAATGTGATGTGGGTGGTAAATTAAGCAACAATAATCAACTCTTTGTGCTACTTTTAGAGGAAGGATTTGTTTATGAGTTGGTAAAAACACCTGAAATTAACTTTAAGGATACATCTGGTGATATATATATATTTTTTTCTTAATGTCAGCAAATCCCATGAACTCACCTGCTGGCCCAAATACACACGTATATATCAGCGGTGGATTAATCTACCCCTGAAAACAGTCAAATGCACTATTTCCTTCAGGTTGGGTATTGTTTGATACAAACTACAGTGCTCAGCTGTTTTAAGAAATTAACAGGCCTTTTTTTTTTTAGAAATAAAACTATATAATTGTGAGTTATTTTTAAAGATGTGCATCCACCATGGGTTACCACCCAGTTACAGGAGCTCTGAACACTTGTGTTAGGTGTTTTTGGCGTTTGTTGGTGCCGCCTATTTATGTATTTGTGTGTATTTTTCTTATCCACCTTGTATATTGTGAGCCGCTGTAACAAGAAAATTTCCCCAATGT
>NC_040029.1:6819055-6875409 GCF_000972845.2 Larimichthys crocea | reverse complement strand
ATAAATACCTGATAAATGAAAATTAGACTCTGCACACTGCACTGCTCTCATTTGCAAATACACTTGCCAAGAGGCAAGATGCTTCATCACGCCTGATGAAGAGCATCGTTATTATCTTTTTCATTTGTCCAAGCAACTAAACGTGCGTGCCTATGAATAAATGGAAGTATATTTCACAGAATATTTCATATTTATAGTGACAAACATTTAGTTTTTCCACCTTATTACCAATCGTAAAAAGTCCCTCAATTACAGACTTAGCCAACTGGATGCTGATCTGCGCCACCTTAATCCATCAAAGCCTCGAACGCCTGGAAGGAAAATTAAGAGCCAAGGCATGTAAGCTTCGTTTGGAATAAATCAGGGTAAAATTCAAATGGGCTCACTATTATCTGTCATTCCTGCTTCTGCTGTCATGCAAAGAGCATATAATTATGAGCCACAATGAAAGGAGCTGATAGCGTTTGAGTCTGAACAATTTTAAGGTAAGACTCGATTTGATTTGAAGGGTTTAGCTGATGTTCTTCATCATTAATGACAGTAATTGTCGAGAGCCGACAGCAGTCATTATTTGGGCAATGAGGGATTATTCACAGTAAAAAAAACAACAACATCTAATATATCAGGTGACACCAGCTGGAATCTGAAATAACCACATGTGGGAAGTAAGAAGATTTCCCTACAAGGTTCAATTTACTGAGCTTTTAATCAAGTTATGTGATCTCATCAGCGACTGGAGTTGCTAGTTGCCATCATACATTCTGCCTCTAGGACGCACAGCACTTTACCTTTAAAGTTCAACATTAATTCACTCATTTGAAAGCTCCCAGACAAGCGAATCATTGACCTTTAGGTGAAATCATTAATTAGCTGCTTTTTAAGGTCTTTGAACCTCAAAATCAACTGTTTGCTCAGCCCAACCCAAGTCAGTCACTGTACTAGGCCAAGCTTTCTGTTCAAAACAGTTTCAAGAAACAGTGGCAGATTTCCATTAAAATTACTTACTCATTTATAAACATAGGTCCTTGATTTCAAACAGAGGCAGAAAAAAAGCAGGTTTGTAATTAGTCCTGAAGAGACACTAATAGCCTTCAACTGCTGTCTCCAAGGTCAAGAATAACTCTCAAATTGATCTTTATGTGACTTTTTCAGCTCAGGTAGGTAATTCAATGTGGAGACAGGCGTACCTGCCCAGAGGCTGACCCTCAGCTCTCGGGCTTCTTGATAAGAAGCTTGGGCTCCGAACGCACCACGTTCTGGTTGCTGTAATAACTAACACTGCTGTCCTGTTAGCCGCTGTCGGAATACGAGGTCATCTGGGCCGAGTGACCTCTGAACCTGAGAGGAAAGAGAGGTAATAAGGTGAGGAAACACCGAACATAAGAGGCTGATTACCGCTCGGTGCCTCTTGTCGCCATCACATCACTGTGGTTTAAGGATTTGCATATTATCTCACTTTGCTTTCAACTTGTTAAACAGCATTATGCATATAAATACACACACATGGATATCTGCATTAAGCCTTTATGCGGTTCCTGGAACAACTGCATTACTGTACAGCTTCAATAATGCTGGCCTACTTTTCTCGTAAGATGAGGAGGAGGGAGCATGTGGGGGATATTTTTATACTATCAGACCACTCCAACTGATGGAATACAAACAAGACCAAAGTGTTTTTAAAATTTCAAGCAGCTACTCCAAAGGTACATGTTTACCGATGATATTCTAATTTATTGTAATAAGTGGGAGGATGCATCGCCTTTGTAAATAACTCTCACTGTTTGGTGTAACTCTGCATAGACGCCTCACCTATCGGTCACCCATGTTTCTGTGGTTTAACACAAACTCCGAGCAAGCTGATGGACCGAAAGTGTCACCGCTCCACTGGAGATGCCTAGGTCCAACAGCGACAGGCTCCCAGGTGTGAATACGTGTGAAATGTTTTCCG
Organism: Larimichthys crocea; assembly: GCF_000972845.2. Taxonomy (NCBI): domain Eukaryota; kingdom Metazoa; phylum Chordata; class Actinopteri; family Sciaenidae; genus Larimichthys; species Larimichthys crocea. Next base: position 6,873,461 of record NC_040029.1, on the reverse strand, counting down.
ACAAGACGATAAAAAACAGCCGAGTGGTGACAAACTTTACGTTTTGGGTGATTGGAACTGATCTGAACAGATGGTTTTATACTTTTTGTCAAAATATAACCATTTTTTTCATTTGTTCATGCTTTTACAATAATCTGAGCCACATCAGCCTCCTACTGTAGTGTTAATTACAAGTGGGATCGTGGGATTTGTTACCAAGGTTTAGATTTCTCCCACTTGGCATCAAAATAATGTGATGTGGGTGGTAAATTAAGCAACAATAATCAACTCTTTGTGCTACTTTTAGAGGAAGGATTTGTTTATGAGTTTGGTAAAAACACCTGAAATAACTTTAAGGATACATCTGGTGATATATATATTTTTTTTTTTCTTAATGTCAGCAAATCCCATGAACTCACCTGCTGGCCCAAATACACCGTATATATACAGCGTGGATTAATCTACCCCTGAAAACAGTCAAATGCACTATTTCTTCAGGTTGGGTATTGTTTGATATAAACTACAGTGCTCAGCTGTTTTAAGAAATAACAGGCCTTTTTTTTTTAAAAATAAAACTATAATTGTGAGTTATTTTTAAAGATGTGCATCGTCCAACACTTGTGTTAGGTGTTTTTGGTGTCTGTTGGCGCCGCCTATTTATTTATTTGTGTGTATTTTTCCTATTCACCTTGTATATTGTGAGCCGCTGTAACAAGAAAATTTCCCCAATGTGGGGATCAATAAAGTCTATCTTATCCTATGTTCAAATGAAACCAATGTATTTAGAGCTAAGAACCCATGACAGGACAAGTCGAGAGGTATTGAGAGACACACTAATATTCTTTGTTTTGGACATAGTTAAGATCTGAGGCCTAGTTTTCGGGGGCTTTAAGGTCTTTTTTAATTTAATCAAGTTAAAGTCATTAGACTCAAACACAGCATAGTTTGAGAACACTCGCAGAGCATAGCCTGTTTACAAAATATACTTTCAAGGCCTTGATTTTTTTTTTTGAAATTCACAAACTTTAAAGGATTTCAAGGACCTGTTGGACCATGTTAATGATTCACAGCCAACCAGATGTGTGGTGTGGACATTTAACAGACCCTCACTGTCATGCAGGGAGGCACGGTCCGGTTCAGGCAGGTAGAGTCCCTCCTCCGCCTCCAGGTGACGGCCAGGGCACCCAGACACCTCCATGACTCCGCCGTGAGACTCTCCGCCTGCCAAAGCATCTGATATGAAGTTAAACACATACAGCAACTGGGAAGTATATAATGTTTCTCTTTGAAATAGTCTGTATGAAAACGATGTAGCAACATCACCATTGCAGACAGAATCCTCTTCATCTAAGAAACTAAATGTATTGATTCTTTGACACAGAATAATATAGAATTTTATAGCGGTGCTTTTGTTTTATTGGAAAGCCGACAGTGAAGAATGGGCCAGGAAAGAGCAGAGGGATCTGTGACAGAATAGTAAATGGGTCCATTTCAGAGCTCATATATACCGGTGGAAACATTGTTTTGTTTTGCTTCACTGGCCAGTGTTGCACGCTGGCAATTTTCAGCTCTTTAAAGGTTAAATTGACTTTTTACATGTGGGAAAACGCTTTGTTTAGTGCCAAAATCATATGGATCTGATGTTATTTTGAGCTGTAGGACCTTCTGTTTATAGCTTAAGATGGTAACATTCTGAAGAGGTAATATTAAGACCTATAAATAGCATTTTATTATAAATATTAAAGCTTAAAAATGAGGAATCGTACCTGCAGATCTCCATGCAAACGACTTCTCGGATGAGCTTCGGCAGAAGGAGAAGAGGAAATGGAGGAGAAAGCAGACAGACGTAAATCAAATCAGAGTCATGGCTGAATAGTTTATATTCAATCAGTCCAGAGGAAGAGGAGGGTACGAAGAGCTGCTAATGCTAAAGAAAAATAAACAATATGCAATCTTTTACCTCAGGAACATTTCTTATGAGGGCGGGATAAATACTTAAATATTACGATGATTTGAGGAACGATCTTGCATCTTAAGCCACCATCTTCACATTTTTATTCATTCAAACACACATAAGAAGAAGATTTAAGTGAGGTGGCACGGTTTGTTGATCTGATACTGGGATTTTCACACACAACCATCTCTCAGGTTTATAGAGAATGGTCTGAAAAAGAGAAAATATCCAGTGAGCAGCAGTTCTCCAGGCAAAAAAGGCAGTGTTGATGCCAGAGGTCAGAGGAGAATGGCCAGACTGGTTCGAGATGACAGAAAGAAAGGAAAGATATGCAGAAGACCATCTTTGCAATGTTGGGCTCACATTGGAGAATAGAAGATTAGGAAAACTTTGCCTGGTCTGATGAGTCTTGATTTGGGCTGCGACATTTGGATGGCAGGGTCAGACAATATGAAAGTATAGATCCGTCTAGCTTTGTATCAACTATCTGAGTCTGAGTATCCCTATATGACCACAGTGTACCCGTTTTCTGATGGCTACTTCCAGCAGGACGTCACAAAGCTCCAATCATCTCAAGCTTGATTGCTTGAACATGACATTGAGTTCAATGTACTCAAATGTCTTCCACAGTCACCAGATCTCAACCCAATACCTTTGAGTTGGTGGTGGAACGGGAGATTTGCATCATGGATGTGCAGCTGACAAATCTGCAGCAACTGCATGATACTATCATGTTACTATGGACCAAAATATCTGAGGAAGGTTTCCAGCACCTTTTTGAATCTATGCCACAAAGAATTAAAGCAGTTCTGAAGACAGAAGTGGTCCAACCAGTTACTAGAAATAAAAAGTCCAAAGCTTGAGTTGCTGCAGCTGCTAAGCTGTGATTGGACTATGTTGAGGTTGAGTCAATTACTTGGGCGTTAATAAAAACTCCTGAGATACTACGAGGCTTCTACTACAACAACTTGGTGCTAAACACTTAAATCAATAAGATACTAAAGAAATCCCTTTGTGTATTAGCAATATTTGCAGGAGAGTAAGAAATAATCTGTGATTCAACACAAGAAATATGTCAACTTGCCATCAAACCTACCTGCTGCTGTCTCCTGCTGGCGAATCAGCTCCCAGCATGCACCTTTCCAGCTGGCTCGCCACGATCTGCCGTTCCTCCTCCAGCTCCCGAGTCAGTCGCTCAAACTGGAGCTCCTGTGGAAAAGACATTTATGGGCAGTGATTACAACCAGGACACGCAAATTTAAGCCTTAACCCTTTTTAAGACCTATTTGATGCCAGTTAGAATTAAATGTTAAAAACCTGTTTTGTGGACGACTTGACTGATTTCTCACCGGTTGGCTGTGAACTCGTTTTTTTTTTAAACCTGTTAAAGTGGATTCAAGACTTAAAGGACTAAAACTGTGTGTAGGACCTTTTAATGGCCTTCAGTTAAGATAATGTGATTGATACGTTTTAGGAACTTCAGTACAGCGCAGAGGGATGAGCAGAGAATTATATAATATCGATTACAAGGCTATTATTTACTATAGAGGGTAGAAACAGATACCTGCGTGTCGTATTTTGATTATTCTGATTACACCAGATACACACAGTATTTAGACAGTACTTCTCACAGCTGTCATCATGAATAAATTCCACATTAAAATGAGATAAATAAATAAGACTTTTAGGTCTTTATTTGTTTGTTTTAGCAAAAAAAGAGAGTTTTTATTTAAACATTCAAGATGGTGCCTGATGTTTTCTGTTTTTTATATTGGTCTCTATCATAATATTCACCCCACCTCAACTCTCTGTGAATTACAGACTTTCCTGGTGGACAGTAAACAGTCATGAATTGTAGCTGCTGTTAACTAATGTTAGTTATATAATAGATGATACATGTTTTAAATGTAACCATTTGATTATCTTAGCATTAAGGGAAATGTATATACTGCTCAACATCTAGCTTTATGTATATCTTTTATGTGTATTTTTAGATGAGCACACAGTGTTTCCCATAAATTGTCATCTGGACATTAAAGCGTTGGATATGTTAATGCTTTATTCATACTGAATTAATGTTGCCCGTCAGGATACAGGAAACAATCCAGTATGTTTTTCTACTGATGTACAAATAATTATAAACAGCTCTCTGCCATTCTGGGTCCATATTTCGCCTTTTGTTTGCCATGACTAACCTGACCATGCATAACTATATTCAAAACCTTTTAAGGCCTTGAGTCAAGATAATTAGATTTTATGCACATTGAGATTTTTTCAGTCCTGCTTGTTTCTCTGTTTCTGCTCTCACGCTTCAAGCTGTACCACCTACTAGCGATGAATGAGTAAGTGTACTGTAGGTTAATGGGAATCAGATGCTGTTTGTTGACTCAGTACTTTATGATTTAAATGAATCATGGGTACACGACTCAAAAGTCCTTATGGTTTTCCCTGAAAATCTGACTAGATCATGATAACGCGGCTTCAAAGCGATTCTTTTAACTGGCATTAGTGGTTTGTATAGTTCCAAAATGTGAATCTATCTAAACATATACTTGAAACAACATACAAACATGGCAATTTTGACAACACAAATATTGCAACACAACATTATACCCACTTATTAAAAGCCCTAGGAGCTCTAGAGAGATCTAATGCCTTGCTCGAGAGTATAAAAGTGAGGCAGATGTTTGCCGACTGGCTGGATCGCTGGTAGTTTTGGCACTCCCTCATTTGAATTCTGTTACATAACACCGAGGCTTCTCAGCTGCTTCATAAATCTTCGAGGAACCACAGCTGGTGTCATCACAGAGGTGCACTGGAGAATTAGCTGTCTGAAAATAATGTCTAAATAAAAAACAACCCGGCTGGAAACCACGCAGCTTTTCCCAGGAAACCTTGTTTTGTAGTAATTCGGGAAATGTTCTCAGTCAAATTGAAAGGCCTGATAATGTCGACTCGTTTACTGTGAAACAGTCGCAGCTTGGTTCGGTTTCGACATCAAAACTACTTGACGAGACTTAGGAAAATATCATAATTAAATTAAGCACATTAGTTACGTTACCAAGTGACAATCTCTATGACTACGAACTAAAGCCAATGCGGAAATGCCAAAAACTGCAGTTCCTCAAACGTCCACTTGAGGCTGGCTCCAGAAGTGAGTCAGTCTCCATAAGTCCCCATGTTAAAATAAACGTTTATGTTTAAAATAAAGAAATAAACATGTTTACAGCCTGGTACAAAAAACAGTTTTGGTCTCTATAGCTAATTTCCCCGTTCATGACAACTGTACTGAGGGTGAATTTTTTCCTATTACAGGTCAACAGCTATCTATGGTACCGACAAGTTTCTCGATGTTATCCTCGAACAAATGTTAAACCACTTTCAAATTTAGAGAAATTAAAATCCTTTACATGGCTCATGTAAGTCTTGGCTCATAATAAAAAGTGTTTTCCCGCAGTTGCACAATTAAACAAACATTTTGTGATAATTTTGAGCAACCGCCTCAGAGCCATATCAGCCCTGTAAGCGGACAAACATCTCTCCAATTAACTCTGAATAATTGCTAGAGAAAAATCAACACTTATTAACTCTGCAAAATTAGCTCTGTGCATCCAATTTCCTGATGGGGATCATTAAAGTTTCATGCACTCTGAGCTCAAGTTGTAATGTATGGACAGTTCTGTGACAGCCATGTATGTGTGGCATACGTCTTCAGATGCCAGATGACGTCTTATTTAAAGATTTTCATTACAGAAGCAGACACATTGCTTCTGAGATCAGGCTAGTTTAATTTATTTTCGCTGTCAGCTCTAATATCATGCAGACTTCTTCAGCGCATAGTGGATGAGACACAAACAAATAACATGACGAGACCATTAACTAAATCTCTGTATACCATCTGACTAGAGACAAGAGACAAGAGTCTCTCAAGGCTCCGTGCATCACATGACTACAGCTGACCCAAATACGAAATCACGAGATGTAAACAGCAGATTTAAGGGTCATTTACAGTTTATATAGTAGATTATAATTTACTACTGCATTAGTAAAAATGAGCGAGATAAACAGATTGTTAGATAATAAAAGTGCAATTAGAACAGTGCCGGATGGACCATTAAAAGCCAATGTCCCATTTGTCCAGAAGTCCATTATTATAAACAACCATTGCTCTGAAGGCCGGTTGTTCTGAACATCCACACTCCAGCATCACCAACTTACATATGTAACTTAACCATAGACAGTATAAAATATGGACACGGTGGCTCTGGCGGCTGCCACGATCGTAGTCCTCCGCCTCCTGGCTAATCTAAAAATCATCAAAGACCTAAGGCGGACTAAATAAAGCTTGCATGCTCAAACAAGCCATTTGTAATGGCACCTACCTGTCAATCAGTGTTCACACTGTTAATTCTGCATAACTTTAAGCCGTAATATCATCAGGACATGTGAGCTTCATAAAAATTCACCCTCAGTACAGTTGTCATGAATGGGGAAATTAGCTATAGAGACCAAAAAGGTTTTTTGTACCAGGGTGTAAACATTATTTCTGCTGTGAAGTTGGACATTTTAACATTGTAAACATTATTTCTGCTGTGAAGTTGGACATTTTAACATTTAACTTATGGAGACTGACTCACTTCTGGAGCCAGAAAAACAACAATAGAAATGCATAGAAAAACAGTTCGAAGGTGAGAAAACTAAAAATATCAGAGTAACAGATCTGTAAATAAGATGAAATCCCTGAACGATTCCTTGACTTTTGCAGCGTGATGAACGTGGCACATTTTGACACTTGGAGTTAACACCGTTGAGTAGTTCAATCCAGTCAATTACTGCGTTTTCAAGGTGATAAAATGTACGGATCGGTGAAAAACATAACAATAAAACAAAAACAAGAGAGGAGATGATCTGAATGAGAGAAAAAGACAATACAGTGTGAAGTAGGTTGCATTAAATGGAAAAAGAGAGGTCTAAGATGCATTTGACAAGGACAAAACAACAAGAAGTTGACTCAGTCTTGTCACATTCACTGCTTTAAAGGCCCACAGTGTGTTATTCAAACAACATGGTGCTTAAACGTGCTGCATGCTGCTGAAGCGTCACTGCTGACTCTGCCTCTCTCTGGCTGCTACGTCTCCTTACATCACTTCAGAGCAGCATGGAGACAGGACAGGAACACACAGCGCTCATTGTTTCAGCCTCGCCACGTTACGGCACGCCTCGAGGGACAAACAGATCCCCATCGTGCCCTGCGCCTGTCACCTCATGAAGTCTGGAAACCCGCCTCGCCCCGCCAGACCGATGCAAAGCCGTGCCAGGCGACGTCTCGTACCAGCTGCATGCTACCGAACGATTCGCTGCGGTTTATTGTGCACCATCACAAAGTATTTTTCTCTCTTTTATCCGACCACAGACCCATGCGTCTTTCTCCCTCTTTCCGTGTCTAATCATAGCCCGGTAGTTTGGCTTATCCAGACTGCATCTGTGATATCTGTTCGGCCTAGTTCTGCCGCTACGACACATTGCAGCTCTTGCTATAACTTGCTGTCTTCAAAAGGCAGCTTAACATGCCTGAAAATCTTCTCTAATCGTGCTTTATTTCTTCTCATTTTACACTAACGTTCAATAATCATACAGGGAGCAACCATCAGAGGAAAAGAGCAGCCCACAATAGCCTCAAAAGATCAGAATGCCCTGCATCCAGCTTCTGTTTTGTCATCTCTCTTGCTCTCTACGCCTACACATGTAACCCATAGATGAATTAAACCACTTTCAGTCTCTTTATATGCCCCAAACACCCACACTGGATGGAAGGCAACAAGTTGCGCTCGTTCTCCGAGGGCTGTCAAAAGGCATTCTCAGAGACGATGGGAGTCGCTAAGCAGATGAGGCAGGTGTAGACAAATTGAGTTCACTAAGAGAGTAAATAACCCCTGGAAATGCAAAGAACCTCGCAGAGTGATGAGATCTTAAAACTGTCTCCCAGGGTGGATTTTCCTCTTTGATTTCCACACTGTAGATCAAGAGAAATCAACTTCCCGTTCCACCGCAGCGACTCCGCTGCAGGCCGCTAACATGATGATGAGCTCGAGTCAACACGGCAGGCTGCAACAAGAGGCCATCATAAGCTTTTTTTTTTGGGAGAGTGAATGCGTCCAGGCAGATGTCAAACATCAGGGGCAGGGCAGCGCCGGGTCGGTGACATAACTGGATTGACGGAGCCAGATTTAACGCTGAGATTCAGATTTTGACCCTGCAGCTCATATGACGTAAACCTGTTGCAGCTCCATCAATCATCCACGTAGAACTCAGCTGTTGGGTGAATTTGCTTTGACCACATGTGTTGCTGTTTCTGAATCTAATCGTCTGAATCAATCCGAGCAACGGAGAGCGCTGACGCGGCCCAGTTGTTGTGGTTTTATTGAGCAACCCCTCCACTCCACACCACCCACCCCCCTGTATCCTGGGAAGTGTTTTGCTGAGCATGCATGTTCTTTTTCAGCAGCACCATGCGTCACATTCATGCAGTGCTTTTACACCTGGGATCTGCCCTACACAACAACAGTCTGCTACTGTCAGCCTAGGGGGAAACCGAATAAGTCGCTGGATGAATATCTGATAACATTTTGGCAGACGGGATGCTCTATAGTTCACACAATAATGAAAGATAAACTTGCTTTGTTTCCTCTAACTGGATAAAAAGACCTGTGGGAGAGCCGCTGTGATGATATTGTTGTTTATTGACCTGGTTGCTCACACCAAATTCAATGTTGGGGCCGCGATAACCGACTCACGCTGCGCAGCCAAGCATTGTTCAAACCCTGAGAGCTTTATTTTAGATTGTAGTCAAGCAACCAAAGATATTCAATATGTCTGAACTGAACTTCAGAGTAACGTGTATGAAATGGGAAATTTACAACTCGTGTAATTGGTTCAAATATTGCAAAGTAAGAAGTTTATGGCGTCCATGAATTGCTGCAACAAGCAGATGAAAAATATGACTAACAACGTGAGAAAAGTCTAATGTTCAGTTCGCTGCTTGGTGCATTTCCTTTTCTAAGACTCTGACCCCTGGATCCCACCGGGCATGGACCTATCACGTCGCAACTTTCTTTTGACCAGTTCGCCACCCAGCCAGAGTGTTTGCCCGCCAGACTTTGGTTATTTCTTCCTGATTTATGGGCTTCTGCAATGAGTAAGTAGTTAAATAGTTTCCCTTTTTTTCAGTTTTTATAATTGTGTCTGACAGTGGTTTATTTGAAGCAGGGTTGCATGAGGTATTGCTGCATCGTCAGTGTGTTATCTACAGTAGAAGGTGGTCGACATGCCCCTGGGTTGGAGAAGCTGTGGCCGCGGGCAACAACAAAACATATTTTAGCTACCTAAAAACATCAATATTAAGTGTACCCTATATTAAACAAGCCTTACTTTGCTGTGAGACAGGCCTGAACCGCTTATATCAATCTGTGCTCTCTTCAGAGACACCAGACGTCATTTTACATCGCAGAACACGGGAGTTGGCAGCTGGTTTACCACTGCCTCAAGCTGCGTATTTAGTTGTGTGACTTTGGAGTCTTGACTGTTAGTTTGGATGTGAATTACATTCGGGTCAAAGGCAGAAGTTGACCAGCAACTACTGTGTTGTCTAAGGTTTTTGTCAAAGGAGTCTGGTGGCTTTGGAAAGAATATTATAAATCATTGACTTCCCATCGTAAAGGGTTTTCAGACAGCAAGGTAAAACTGTGGAAATACTATAAAAATACAGCATACACTTTAACTGAGTACGGTTTGTTGCTGCCCCATCCACAGCAGTACATTGCTTAGCTTCATAAGGGAGCAAAATCTGCCTCCCAGCCACTTTAATTAGATAAAATTTTATTGATACTGGGCCAAATCATAACAGAAGTTATTTCATGACACTTTCCATATCAATCAGGTCTACTCTCTACACCGTACTCTTTATAATATTATTTACAGAGACTCAACAACTCCCACTTTGAGCACTTAGAACACTCGAGCAGAGTTCAGCTCATTTGCCACAATCAGTTGAGTTATTTTTTTAAATTGTATGTGAGAACTATATGACGTAGTAGTAGTATGAGTAATGTATATATATGACTTAAATTCTAGCATCTGTGCCCTTATATTAAATATATAGATAATAGAGTGGTTAGATGTTGCTGTGTAACTGCGAGATTAAAATAAAAAATAAAAGAAACATGTTTTTTGAAATGTCAAACTATTTTTTTGATGCCAAATGTTAAGCTGACAAATGCTTTAGCTCAGCCGGGGAAAATAATACCAAACAGGTATGCTTTTGTGCAGTTGGAGGTCAATTTCTTCTACAAAATCTTCTGACGTAGGTAGAAATTCACATTTCTGCAGCTCTATAAACTGTTTAGATCTGATATGAGGGACATATTTCACTCTTGATTTCACAGAACGATGCAAATAGCAGCTACAGACGTCTCATCTTTCATTTTGGAACATCTTTGCTGCAAGCTGTTGTCCCAACATATAATCAATCTCACAATGTTTGCTCCAGAAGTGACAAACTAACACTAGCGTCAGCTTTAGGTTTCCATGTTACCCTCCCGTACAATCTTCAAGCTCTGGTATTTCCCTGCTCACGTCTATCACTCTCCTACTTTTAATGGGCTAAACGAGAGCAAAGTGGAAAAGCATCACGCTCCAAACACAATGGCAGGCAATAACTGACATGCTCCATTTAGCACGTCTAATTTGACATTTCTGTGGAGGAACTGCAGGCGGTAGATTTGACGCTTCAGCAGCACTGCCGCCTGCACTTCAACATGGAGAAAAGGTAAAGCAACTTGATTATATTTTCTGGTCACAGTCTTCTCAACAGTCTGAGACAAGCTACATGATAATGTTTGCTTCCAAGTTCAGAACTGCAGTCATGCTGTAAGTTTGGGGGTGATTTTTTTCTACTTTGTTGGCTGTTAATCATCCACCTCTTGTTATTCTGTTATCAACATGCACCCGCTGATTAGAGAAATCAAGAAATCAGCTCATTTCCCTGGAAAGGGAGGCATCAAGGACGCCTCGCCTCTTCCAGCAAATCCTCAAATCTAAAGAACAAACCATTTCCCAAACAAGCCATGAGCCACGTTTGCCCAAATTCTGCTACGACCTTGTCTGCGAAGTGAAGCCAAAAACTGCAGTTCCTCAAACATCTACTTGAGGCTGGCTTCAGAAGTGAAGTTATGGAAAACAGATCAATACCGCAATCAGACTTTGCCTGTTTGTTACTGCAAACTAGATGCTGGGAGTTTTAGGCAGTACTGACTGTTGGTTCAAACATACCGACCTTAAAATGATTCAGCATCCATTACTAAAAACAACAAACGCATCCAACATCCGACACATGAAACACAATGTGGGAAAATGATGCAGCAGTCATGGATTCCCATGTGTGAAATGAGCAGCAAGCAGCGCCTTTGAGGCATTGAGTATGATGGAGGGCTGACAAAGCAGCTCCAAAGGAAGCCGAACAGCATTTTCCTTAACTTCACATCAATCGAGACTTAAGAGACCCACATGTGTTATCTGTTAGCTCGCGAGGAAAATCGCAGATTAAAAGTGAAGAAGCAGATTCGCTTTTCTTGGACACCATAAGCCTTTAAATAGCAGTGTGCCTAATTCAGAGTCACACACCCAGGGACTAAGTTGAGAACATGGCCACCATCCAGGCATAATTAAGAGCAGGAGAACAGACAGACTCCCATGTTGACGGGATAGAAAGGAGCATTAAAATAACAGCAGGGGAAGGGAGACAGACGGAGGCTGCGTTCACAATGCTGCTGCAAGTGTCTCTGTTGTGATCTCCCCCCCATAGATCTGATGTTTTTCACTGAGTGTCAATAGCACACAAAGTTAGAGGTAGGAAAACAGATGTCAACATCTCTGACTGTCAGTTGAGATCAACGTTCAGCGCTTAAAAAATATGTCAGCGAGACATTAATTAACTTCTACATCATTTAACCAGATACATCTGTCAAAGCCTTTGTCATGTTGGCATTTTAACAGCGAGCGCGAGGATGACGGGACAAAGACGGGAAAAGAAATGAAGAGATGCTCCGGTTCAAACAGTGACTGAAATGTGTGAAAAGCAAGCAAAGGAAACAGGTACAAAAATACACTTACATAACAGTGTCAGTTCGTAGCAAGGCCTATTCTCGCAGGATACCTGGTGATGCAGTTCCTCGTGAAATGCAATAACCGGAGAAGTTGTCTTTGCTCTTAAACTTTAAAATAAAAAAATCTACATCAAATACGGCTTCCTTCGTGTCTTTCCACACTTTTCAGGCTACAGAATTATGGAAGTTTTCATCCCCGGAAATTATTAACAAGGGTTTTAATAGAAATTTGTGTGAAAATTCAGGAAGCTCATCATTGAGTCTCATCTGCAGATAATCCTCAGGATTTGTCAGTAAATTTGGGCTTCATTTAACCTGTGAGCAGGGGTGGTGCACCTGGTGATCCCCCTCATCAGAGTCTGAATGTGATAGGTAGTTGGTTTGTTTGACCAAACCTCTGTACGGAGTGTTTTCTTGTTGGAAAGTCAATCAAATGACCACAAAGAAATGCAAAACGACTACAAAGAGATGAAGAATGACCACAAAGAAATGCAAAACGACTACAAAGAGATGAAGATGGTTCCAAAGAGACGCAAAATTACCACGCTGAGACATAATATGACCACAAAGAGACACAAAATAGCCCGCTGAGACATAATATGACCACAAAGAGACACAAAATAGCCATAAAGAGATACAAAACAACCACAAAGAGACACAAAATGACTACAAGGAGACACAAAACGACCACCGGAGACCAACAATACAGTGATGTTTTGTGTCTCTTCCAGTCTGGGGGTCTTGCGGGACAGGTGGGGACACTTTTACATGTTTGTGTCCAGAGGCCCATTGTCTGATATTTGGAGGTACAGAAATAGAAATAGCAATTATTAAACTTCTCGTCTAACTTATGGTGGTTGTCTGCAATTAGGTCCCTCGACAGTTTCAGTCCCATGTGACTACGGCACATGGGTTCATGTTGGAGAAGATCCTTCATCCGAAGAAAGATCTGATCTCCAGACACACAAAAAGGTTGCCAACGTGAGCACAGCCTCACATCAAAATCAAATGTGAATGAAGCGTTGGGTAAATGAGAGAAAATAAAGCACACACAACAAGAGGAAGAAGGGTGTGACTGCAGCATCCTCTGCCTCCTACCTGCTCTTTGACAGAAGCCAGGAGGTTGTTGGTGGTGGTGGTGGTGGTGGTGATGCTACTGCTGGCGTTCGGCAGGAGTCCATGACCGCTCGGCCCCTCTCTGACTCCCATGGGCCCTTCCCCCTCTGCGTCCCCCTCCACCTCCATCCCCTCCACCTCCCCGCGATAGTCCAGAGCCGGCTGGCTGCTGAGGCGCCCTCTCTGACCCTGCAGAAGGACTACAAGCCGGTCAGGATGTGGACAAGCAGGAGGCACGAGGAACAGGAAACCACTGTCATACCCCCCTCAGGGGCATTTGACGGTGTCAAAGGGAGGTTACATATTGTGCTACTGTAATAATCCTGCAAGGATTCACTTTGACCTCTGTGCTATTTTGTTTTTTAAAACCTCTCTAATATCTCCACAGGGACTCATAGTGAATCTATTGTGACCTTATGACATCACTATAATAATCCTGCAATACTCCAATGGACACTCACAGTGTGATTGTGGCTTTTTATGACCTATAGTATCAACTTCTATATGGAGCCTCAGACATAAGGCTATAGAGCTTTCCCTTATATATAAATATATATATATATTTAATCTCCAGTTGCATTATGAGGCTGGCTAGTGGGGATTTAACCCTTCAATACTACAGTTGCACACAGTTTACCTTAAAGGTGCACGCTGCATGCATGAGCCCGAGCATGAGCATGTCACGGTTTTTTTTTGTTTTTTTTCATGTTATGCTCGACGCAGCCTGTCTGTCAAACGTGCACACCATCACTCAACCACCATCCGGTAAAGCCAAGGACGAGGTCACACTCGACTCACCGGACCAGAGACCGGAGAGAGAGACAGAGAGAGAGGGGGAGCGCAGGGCTGCACTGGCACCGACAGCCTCCCCTCTCCTCTCTTCTCTGTTCTCCGGTGCCTGCTCCACACAGTCAGTGTCGGACTCACCGGCCAGATGTTGCTGTTAGAAGCAGGCCACAGCTGGCTCGATCCGTCCTGTTACGCATCCATCCTCCTCCTGCAGGCGGCCGTGACAGCTACTACATTCCCCACGCGCCCGACGCGCAAATAAACAAAAACAAACTAGTCCCGTGCGTGTGCACACACTCCTCGTGCAAAATAAATATCTGTATTTGTTCTTCCTCTTATCCGGTGTGAGGTTTTAATGCACCCATCTACCTCTGGCGTCCGCGCGGCACCCAGCCTCCTACCCACCTACCCGCCCAGCCACTATTACCGATCAACGGCGTGACGTCACCATGCGGCTATGGATTATTTTCCGATACGAGGATCGATCAGCCGATCACCGTGATGATGATGATGGTGCACGCGTTGCATGCCGTGTAGCTACTGCAGTCGCGTTCAGTCAGTGCAGATGCAGCTCCGTGCAGAAAGAGCGCTGCTTGGAGAGGGAGGATGCAGCCTGCAGCCGGCGCGTGTGTGCGCGTGAATGCACGTGTGTGCACGTGTGTGCGTGCGTGTGTGTGCATGTGCATGTGTTTGTGTGTGTGTGCGTTTCTCCTCTCTCGTTGTGAGGCCCGACTGGTCCTTATAGGACTCCCAAAGGATGATTTAACAATGAAAGTTTATGAAGTACTTCAGTGGAAATTATGGTAGTCAATGTATGGAAGCTCAATACTGCCAAGTTTTTTAGTTTAAGTTAAATAATATTAGAAGAAATACTTCAAATATACATTATGACAACTTTTCTACCATAAAATAACATATTTTAAATCATGGATGGAGTGTTCATATGGTTTTCAGATAAGATGCAAAAATATGACCCACATTGTGTTTCATGTGATCTGGCATGAAGTTGGAATAATTTAGCTTTCAGACACATTCCTCTTTTTATTCCTTTTTATACACATCAGGTTAATAGTGGTTTAATTTTAACCGTGAGAAGCATCAATAAAGTTTTGATCGTCACAATCATTTCATGAACTTTATGGGCAAAGAGTGTATTAACAATATTTGGAAATGTTTGCAAATTCAATCACAACAAGAATCCATTGACGGAAGTTTTACACATAGAGAGGCCATGTTTTACAAAACATTTAACAGATTACGAGGAGGTTGTGAGGATTTGTCTGGCAGAAAGAAGGGTGTGATTTGAGGGAGAAGGGTTGGGAAATTTATTCAGTATAAGTGAATTCATAGATTTTATTTTACTCCTAAATGACACAGGAAATAATTCATGTTGGAAATGTCAGTGAAATAGGAACATTTTTACAGGCTGGTCATAGTGTTATAGAGAAACTACGGGAAAATAACGAAAAATGTGAAACTAAACATAGCGTCAGTGTTTAGTTTGTCCCTTACGGGCTACCTTGAACTCTGTAGAAAAGGATCTGCAGCGCCTGTAGATTAAAAAGACTGATTCAAGGGTATATCTGTAGCTATATCTGACACCCCGGACCTTTAACAATTAATAAATTAGACTAAGCTACCTCAGAAATCTGGCCAGTTAGCCCTTTATTTCATAATTAACACTTATTCCATGAGTATTTTTAATGTTTTCAGTCTGAACATTTCATTTATTCATTGCAGACGTTTCAAATATGAACTTCCACCTTCATGATCATGCAAGTTTTCTGTAGGTTCGATTTGCGATTACCATACTCTGGAAGAAAATAAGAAATGTTCAACATGTTCGACATTGCAGCATCACTTGATGGATTAAAGGATGGGTTTACCTAAATTAAAAAATGTCTCACTTAAACTCTGAACACTTTTCAGAGAGTATTTCTTTGGTAGAGAGTAGTTCACATGAAAAGTGCTGACAGATGTGCTCTTTGGATTACCCAGAATAAATTGAACAGAGATGTTGCAACAATTTTCTTTTTAACTTTCCTTCCTTTTCAATTCCTCATTTTATTTTCAAGCAGTTTCACTACCTATATTTAACTCGGGAGGACTGAAATTTGAGTTCAAAACCTGGGTAACTATTTGCACCAGATACTGGTCGGGATAATTTGTAATCTGGGTGACCTGGACCTTTAAGAAAATGATATGAAAAGTCTTTATGTGTGGATTCATGTAGAAAAATCATGTTTAATTTCCTTCCCACACTTGCATTTAAAGAAGAAAAACAACAGCACAGAAGTACATGCACATGCCCATTTATTTAAATGATAAGAGAGTCTGTGTGCAGTCATCAAGATAGGCGGGGTCTTACATTGAGTCGTGTCAGGTGGATTTCTCCTCACTACAAATACTTGAGCGGTGTTCTGCTTAAAAGCTGCTTTCGTCAGTCTCCTGTGGTACATTTAAAAACGAACTAAACACCACTTGGCAGATAAAAGGGAGGAGGACGTACGAGTACTTCAGGGAGGACTCTTGCAGATATAAGCCACTAAAAGATTCTGAAAGAGACCGATATGCCAGCAACTCACCGGGAGAAGACTTCTGAAACACTTTTATAACCATAAATACCTGAATATTCATCAGTTCATAGAAATAAACCCGCTCGTCAAAGCAAATCAAAACGATGATACATTCGCCATTCTTCATACTGCAGAATAAAATCCAGTGTCACTAAACACAGTAAAGCATCTAGTTCGGACAACACTTGACACTTTTTTTTTTTAATACCACATATAGATTCATATATGCGTCATTGCTTAAATATATACTGCTGAAAATTGACAAACTTAAACCAGAACAGTTGGGTTGAACAACACATCTCTTGTAAGTCTTTTCAGATGAGAGTCTGCTGCTGCGACTTTTTTTTTCTCCTTTTTTTAGACACGAGGTGATGAATGTGTTGGATTTATGAGGACAAACCTGGATGTTATACCCAAATAAATCATCCCGATCCCCTTTTTCATTTTAAGAGCATTCTCCTCACCTGACAAACGTCCCTGTGGGATTACAATTTTACTGTCACCATCAGGTTCAGCTCAAAACTTGAGAGCGTTAAATGACTCAAGGCCCAAACTGTCCATCAAATGTCACTTTTCTTTTCTTTCTTTAATTCTGTCCCTTGTCTGCTGTGGTTTAAGGGGCCAACTTTGTAAGCAAAGCTCCAAACTAATCCTGAATAAGAGCTGAACTGCACAGAGCAAGCAAAGAAAGTAATTATTCAACCATCCGTGAATATTTCAGTCGTAAATGAAAAAGAAAATTTCACCTTCACCACATTTGTCGACCGGGGTTCTGCGCGGTTTAATTTAAAACTCAAGGACGGCCGTTTAATATCCCATCCTACTGGAACAAGCGTGAAAACCAGACAAGACAATATGGCATTTTACGACAATAATTCCTGAGGATATAATCAAATAAATAAAAACTGGACCCGATAACAGAAGGCGAGCAGAAACAATTAAGACTTATGTGAATAAAATGTAAGACTTTTTGAAATTCTTGACTGTGCAACCGTAAAAAGTAAAGAGTGATTGTACCATATATCATTGGTTGTTCAGAATCTATTACCTGCGACTAATTTTAACATTTCATACGATTTTACATCATATTTTTCCATGTTTTTGCATATATTGTAGGTGAAAATGGCATATTCATTTTATTTGTAATCACTTTCTTTGCATCTTTATGATCGGCATTTGTCAACATGACGCTAAAATTCTCCTTTTATCATCTCAATTGTATTTTTATACATCATGTACATATCAAATTTTTCAATTCAGATGTTAATTGCTACTGGAAAATGTTAAATAATAAATCTGAGAGATGTAAACGATATCCTTGTCTCTGACAGGCTTATATTAGAGACAGGCCTTTATTTCTATCATTAGTTTCATTAGTCTACACTTAATACTCAACAGCTTTTTGTCAGGTTGTAAACACTTCCCTTTCTTTTATTTGGCTTTATGGCACACAGCTCATATGTAAAAACGTTGCCGCAGTAACCATTTCTCTCATCTGAAGAGACTTAACTCGGATAGGTAAACACATGTCATGAGATGGAGGGTTTGGCGTGACCAGGCAGTGCACTAACACTAAGTTCTCCTACTTGATGTCTACGAAGTCAAAACACTGCACGGTGCAGGGAAAAACTGCTTGGTTGGCATGTTCAGAACTCACTTTTTAAAAACTCGTCTGCCTTAATCTTCGAAAGGAATTACACCGGACTTGACTTTCAGCTTGTCAGTCTGCTGAAGGTGGCTATTTCCTCCCAAATTTCCCAGCTCTATCTGTTGTTACATGAGTTTTTGGGTTATTAGGCTGGATGACGATGCAGTAACACTGAAGGGCTTAAACATGCAGAATGGACCCAATTTATTTCATCATTAGCAAGCTTCTGACACATCTGAACCAGCATCAAACACTTGGCGTTGTTATTGATTTAAGAGCTTCTTAATTAACAAAAAAAAAAAAACCTGTGGAAGCTAGTAAACATCACTTGAGTTAATTGGCCAGTTTATTTTAAATGAGGCTTCATTAGACTAAAAGGACGATCCATATTTCTCCGATTTAAGGACTCAAGAACAACAGATTTGTCAGGGAAATAGTAGAGAGTAGCAACCTTTTGCAGAGCGGCAACCTAAAAAAAAAAAAATCAGTTTTGGTCCTTTTTAAACAAACAAACCACGGCGGCTGTGGCTGCACAGCTGCAGAGCTGTTGTCTGAACGAATAACCGCATCGACCCCCGCAGCCGAAAACACACAAACCTCTAACATCCCTTCAGAGGGCAGGAGCCCTGGATCAAAACAAATAATATTTCACGTCACTGGAACCACATTTCATTAGCACGAACACTTTTAAAGTTCACAAACTCGATCTTCATACAACCAGGGAAGGAAACTAACATCAGCCACCAGCCGAAACTTGACCGTTTCCACGTTGGGGTGGACGTTTTTGGTGAAACTGTTGTGATTTTCCACTCAACCAGCCTCCACGGACGCAACGTGTTAGTTTCCTGCCCTGTGCACAACTCGTCTTTCAAATCGAGAATTACAGAAATTAAAGAAAAATACACCGAGCACCAACACGTCTACTCAACAAAATCCATGTGAACTTCTTTTTACAAATTAAAGCAAAATAAATAGAGGACAGGTACCTTTGCATAAACATGAGTACAAAACCTAACAGTCAGTGGATGTACAATAAATGCGAGTGAATCCGAGAGGGGCGGAGTGGCGTGTTCGTGGATTTGTGAAACCATGAACCTGTGTTAGGACGACCCCTTTTTGTTCTCTTGAGACGAGGAACCTGCGCGCACTACTCCAGGTCGTCCACGTCCTCCGTCGCGATGGTGCTCGTCTGTTCCGAAGTCACGCCTGGAAAACAAAACTAACGTCAACGTCGGAGGCAAAATGTCAACTGAAACAACTTTTTCTTTACTGTAAATGAATATAATCAGGTTTCGGGTGAACCGATGAAACAAGGAATTGAAAAATAAACAATGAAATTTAAAATATTTTATTATTTTTCCAGATTTTTTGGCTGATCACAAGTGCTTCTTGTTCCTGCTTAGTCACGTTTTAAAGCTTCAACTGAAGCATTAAAGTGATACTCATGAAGTGTTTTTAATAACACATCTAGCACTATACATCACATATACACCAGTATCTGACCCAACGATGGCAAAAAAAATCATTTTGTAGGTATTCTGTAATATGTTAGAGTTTGTCATTTCCTGGAAAATGATAAAGAAATGTTGACAACTCATCCCGCATTCGAGGGCATCCAATTAAATGCTTTCTGTTGGAGCAGACGGTTTCTGTGGCCTTGACCTCACTAGTTACTGTCCAAAAAATCCAACATAATAACTTCAGCTCTCTGTGATTTACAGGTGAGTTTCCTGACAGATAGACAGCTTTACTTGTTGCCAAGTAGCTAACATTAACCGCAAAGTATGAGTCGTTAGCAAGCAACAGAGCCGGGCTCAGCAGCCTCCCGTTGAACACGGCTGGACCTGACCGAAAACAACCTCCGCGACTGACAGCACGTAGAGTACCGTGGTCAGGAGTTTCCTGATAAAAGAGTTTTACTTGTAAACAGCTATTACTGTACAAGACAAGTCCCCCCATTAACTGTTTCATGGGAACTTTAAGCAGCTGTAGCATTAGCTGCTCTGCAGGTGTCGTATCATGACATTTAAGATCATTGAATTTTCAGTGTTTCAACATCATTCCACGTCATAAACCTGAAAAGAGCCACGTGTCGTACTTGAGGTATCGTCGTCATTAGGAGACTTCTTCTTCTCCTCAACATAGCCATGACTCAGCAGCTTGGACATGCTGACCGGAGGAGCCTTCTTATCATAAGACCTGAGGAGGCGACAAGAGACAGCATCATCATCGTGACTCTCCTGGTACTGAGACAGAAGGCTTATACGTCACTCATAACGTTCAGAGTACTAATCTGAGGATGAATCGTGGTGTAGTTCCTAAAGGTTTACTCACGTTCTCTTGTATTTGTTGGTCATGGACAGACCCTCCATCTCATTGGCAATGCCATCAGGAGACATCTGTGGGACGGAAAAGTGGTTATTTGTGCAGCCTTCAATGATCTGAATGTAGCAGACACATTATTAAACAAACAAATGTGACTTTTAAAATGAGACTGATTCACTTTATTGGCAAATATAAAAAAGGCAAATAACAGAGCAAAGAATGAAACGATGGAAGAAAACTTAGTCATGCAATGGAAAAATAACTGAAGGAACTGGCGTGAAGAAAAAACGGCAAATAACTGATTTTAACCTGACGGGTTCCCTGTGTGACTCAGGGAAGAACATAAAAACCTGATTCTTGCGTTTTTAGTTGAAGGGTTTCATGTAACATCTTAAAAGACTTGAAAACAAGATTTTTGGTTACTAAAAGAAGAACAATACTGTATGAAATGTACTTATTTTATCAGCTTCTTTCTCTGTACTCACCTGAAACGTAAATCAATATTTCCTCAAAGCTATCGCACAGCCAACGCACCGGCAAAATGAAGTTTAACCAAAACAGCGAATGCAACGATGAAGCAGGGGACTAAAAAAAAAAAAAAAGGTGATGGTGATGGTAAATATGTGAAGATAAAAATAAAAAGGATGGAAGACATCGACACGGTGTCGATGCTGGGGGAGGTGGTGGGGGTGGTGACTAGTTTGGTCCATTCACCTTCTCTTTATCAGGGGAAAATCTATCGGCCTCTCTTTCCCAGGTTGAACCGTTATCAGTGCCAAACGGTGCAGCCAGAGGCTGCACGCCCACCTTCATCTGGCTGTTGGGGGACGTTGCTTTGTTTCCACTGTAAGCACAAAACCACGGTGATATACGATATGAAATGATTGCTAACCACTCTTTACATGCTGGGAAATCTCGGCTGTGGCCCGTCCACTTGACTAGTGTTTGATTTAGATAAGAACTCAGGGACAGGTTTCTCCTTAAATACGCTTCATGTTTGTTTAACTCCAAACAAGAGTTAATAATTGTAAACAGGCTCCAGGTTAAAAACCGTGTGGTGCGAAACACACACACACAGACACGCCCGTCATCTCCACATGTGGCGATGCATCTTCACCATTAAAGTCTTCTTACCCCTCTGATTCCTCAACTCCAAACCAGTTAGTCGGTGGATTGTACGCCTTCTTCGGCTTGTCATCAGAGTTGGCATCATGACTCAACAGCCCTGCAGACGAGTACAAAATATTCAAAATGCTACCAGCGATTATGAAGCGCTGCACTGCATCTCACCTTTGCAGCACAATTTGATACTTAAGCTGCAGTCTGTTAAACTCAGGCCAATCCTTCTTTCTTCTCAACCCAACTTTTGAACCACAGTGTTACAGTAAGTAAAACCAGAAATTGAGATTTTTGTGAAATAACTTGTTGCTTTGAAGACAACAAAAGGTGAAACACAGTAATAAAATGCAACAAATCATGATAAAAGGGTCGGTTATAGGTTAGACTACATTTTGAGGCCAAAAATCTGGAAATGTTAACACAGGTAACACTAGCATATCACAAATCGATGCCATCTGAGAGCAAAGCACTGGACCTGAACGATAGTTCCCAATGAACATCTGTTAGTATTTTTGGTTGAAGCTCAAAACAAGCGACCAAATTTGTGTTAAAATACTTTTAAAAGAACAAGATGACCTTTACCTTTGTGTCCACCTCCCTTTGCCAGTTTCACATAATCTGAGTCGGACTCAAATATCCCAACTCGCCGTCCGCTGATCCTCTCCGCCGGAGTGTTATCAGCCTCAACGCTCTGGGACAGACCAGGGATCTGGGAGGTCGGTCCAGTCACACCAGTGGTCACAACGCCAGGTTTTATGCCTGCAATGATGTGAAAATTACATTTGTTTGCTTTATGAACACTTCCTCGCTGGAGTACTCGGATGATGGGAGCTAGAAACGCTTCTTGAACAGGAATTGACACATCATGTTGATCGTGAACGAACTGGTTCAAAGAGCCGGCTCTTTTAATTGAGTAAATGTAAATGAAAATAATTGGCACATACAGCGATTTGATATTAGAAAATGTACTGTTTTACTTTTTAATACTTCAGTACAAGTGACATGTGTACACGTACAAATCAGTGAACAGTGCTAAATTTGGCTGAATCATTAAAAAGGTGTAACACGAAGAGCCGGCTCTTCTTGGCGAAGCTGAACCGCATTTCCCATCACTGATGAACTGAGTCTTACCACCAGGCTTGGTCCTTCGATGGTTGGGTACAGCGGCACTCATTTCAGAATCTGATGACGAAAGGAAACATATTAAAGCCTGTGCACAGTGAAACAACACATATTTAACACCACATGTGACCATTAGTAAGCAGCTAATCCTCCAACACAATGGACAGAGAGGGGCAGGAGACAAAAAACATTAAAAAAGATGTTCTTAATAAGCAATTAGCTGCTTAACAGTCTACCAAAAGTCCTAAATATTAATAAAACATAGCTAATTATGTTATAAAACGCATTAAATGATGCATTTCTCTGATGGCCTACTGCCTCTCTGCATGAATCACAGCCTGTCTGCGCTCTTTCGTCGAAACACCCGCAATTAGGACGCTATTAAAACATTAAACCGGTGAAAAAAAAACAACAACACGACTTTTACTTGTGCGTGCATGAAACAAAGCAAAGTATACGAGCTAACAAAAGCTAATCCGGCTTATTAAAAAATAAAAAAATAAATAAAAAAAGACATTTGCTGTAAAGTGAGCCCAGTTTTCTCACAATACAACACGCTAACTAGCCTGAAGTTGTAGTCCGGCCGCACAAACAGTGTGTAATCTCCGTGTAAAAGCAGAAAGATAAACACTATAAACCCGTTTCTATAGCGACACACTTTAAATTAGCATTGCGGCTAACAAAGCCTCGCTAACGCAGCTAGCCGCCTAGCTCGTTGCCGCAGTGGCGCTAACGTTACTTTGCGCCGCGACGAGGCTGATTTCCCGCCAAGCAGCTAACTACAGCGCTCCCACAGGAACAAGACACACGTCTCTTACGTTATATGTTATTTCCCCGTTGTTGTTAATTGCCGAGCTTGAGTTATTTTATTTTTTTTCCGCAAATCGAAACTCTGTTAGCTTCTTCTTAACCAGCAGGGAGGGATGGGACCGCACACACTTCCGGTGGCACCTGCTGCCGACTTCCACAAAGATCGTGTGTCAGCGAGAGGAGCCGTGACGTCATTTTGTAGGCTGTCAAGTGTAAGGGTGGAGAGAGAGCGAGAGAGAGATAGAGAGCAGTTCCCGGAATTGGACAGAGTGAGAGCTCTTTCTTATTGTATTCATGGTGGTTCTACAATAAGAGACGATCTTAGTCATTAGTTTGGCTTTATCCTTCATAAATATCATTGAAAAACATATAATATAATATAATATAATATAATATTAATATAATAATCATAATAATATTAATATAATATAATATAATATAATATAATATAATATAATATAATATAATATAAGGCACCATTTCATGTTTACTGAGTTATACCTAATACCTAATATATTTAATAATAATTACTAATAAACAATTCATAGATTCATCATAGGCCATAAATACGGGACTGGAGGTGCAACACTGAGGCTGTCTGCAGGACTGAGGAAGCTCAGGTTTTTCAATGTATGCAGCAGGATGCTACAGATGTTCTACCAATCGGTACAATCACCTTTGCGGCAGCATCAGAGCCAGCGAAACTAGCTTTAAGAAAACTGTACTGGAGCTGTCCTCGCCTAACATCATGGACAATAGCTGACATCCTGATAAAGCAGCAGAGCAGATTCAATCGAGACTCCTGCAACTCCACTGTAAAAAAGACCGCTACACAGGCCGCTATACAGGAAGTCATTTCTCTCCTCTGTGCAGGGACTCATTCTCACTCAGAGACAGTTAATATTTTGGATATGGACACTAATACATAACTTGCATTGGCTCATTCTCTGACTGAGAATGCAATAACACAGTTATATGTATCTATCATTAAAAATGTCCTTCCAACATGATATTTATACTTGTACCAACAGATTTTACTCTTCACTGTTTATGCAGTATGACGGTTTAAATGCACATTTCCCTTCGCGGGACACAAGACCAAACTGAACTGACTCAGCTTCAACATAAAAATATTCATCAAATACAAAAAAATCTTTATTAGGCTGCATAGATTTTATTAAACAGAATTTTTGGAATCTGAATAAACATGGTTAGTAGTATTATATTAACTCTGTTAAGAATAATTACCAGCAGAATGCCATTCATTAAAGTATTAAAACATCTTAACGTGCTCTTTATATGTTGTAAAATATCGATCATGTGTGGTTGTTTTGCAGAGTTTCGTTCCAAAATGAGCAATTTTTTAGGATTTTTGACATGAAAGCATGAATACTAACTGATTTATATTTCTGAGATGCAACTACATTTTGTACCAAACTCTCATATTAAACACAGTATCATCAGCACATGCAGAGAACACTCCAGCAGGTTAATGTGTGAGAAACCGATAAATGATACCAATAATGCAACATAGGTCAGGTTAGGAGAATACTGCCAGTGCTTTTCTAGCTTGGAGAGATCACTCAGAAATCTTTGCCACAGTCGGGGCAGAGGATGTCTTCTTTGCATGTCAGGAAACCCCGTCCGACCAGAGACGTGCAGCACTTTTTGCAGTTGAAGCAGTCGTTGTGCCATTGGCGCTGCTCAAATGAGATGTACTTGCTGCCCCCGAGACCTAAAATAAAAGCAACAAAGAGGAGCCGTGAGTGACCTACTAAGGGAACAAAATGGGCTTCTTCACAACAGTCTCATGATCTCTGTAATTTAATAACCCTGTAATTGATGGTGATTGGATACAAGGAGCGAAGCATATGATCTGACAAAGGTTACGTCAGTGTTAAAGATGTCATTTATTTACTTATAAATCAGATTTAAGCAATGCAAAATTGACAAAAAATAGTCTCAATGATTAGATATTTATGTAAACTTGCTGGTATTATCTCATTAATGGAAAATGAATGCTATCCCAGATTTAAATTAAATAAAATTATAATTGGATGATTCAGAAATGTGGATGAGATACAGTAGGGCCAAGAATTTTAATTGAAAGGTCAAAAAACTGGCTTCATTGCAGCAACAGAACAGAAATGTGATTTGTTAAGCAAAATTTAGTGACTTTATGCTTTTTGAAAAGTTTAAGCTTTACCGCTGATCGGGGTGGTGCAGTAAGCACATTTCTTGGCAAACAGGTTGCAGAAACAGTTGAGGCAGTAAGCAAAGTCATCCCGGGAGGTGAACCGCTGGTTGGCCAGCTGCTCCTTGCACCCGATGCAAACGAAGCACTCCTTATGCCAGGGCTGGTCACGGTAGTTCACTCCTCCGGTGGTGATGGGCTGAAAGATATGGTGTCATGTATACTGTCAAATTACATGTTTAGATGCTGATTAGCACTTTTAGATTCATCAGCAGATGGAGTTTGCTCTTTGAAAAAATAAAGATCATGCAGAACAGCATATATTCACATGATTTACACGTAAAAAGACCATTTGTTTGTTTTGATTTGTTTGTATTGGATCTAAAGACGCAAAGCTCCCAAGCATTTCTTCATACTTCTTTATACCTTTGTCATTTATACTGTCTGTCACGGACTGTCTCACCTACCAGCTTTAAGAACAAAACAACACCTCCGATTCCTGCCTGCCTGGCCATCTGTTTCCTACCCAACGATCGCAAAACCTGGCTTAATTTCAGGTCTTTAAAATGATGCACAGGACATCTAGAATATTTTGATTTGATGTGATCGACCATCCATAAAACACAGAGTCTCTGAGATTGAATAATTGACTCAACGTAAACATCATAGCACTTTAATGATATGTCGAGCTTTAACTTTAAAGAAACCCAGGGGATGTCTAAGGGAAAAATCATGGTTCATAATTAACTTAAATGCCACTTAAAATGAATATTGATCTTGTTTTTATCTGGGAGATAAAGTAGCGGCAACAACTTTTGCATTAAGCAAAAAGGTAATCAGTTCTACTTGCAGAGAAGTATTGATTTCCAATTTACTTTAAAGGTGAAAATACAGATGAATGAAAAACACAAATGCTCTCAGCCTCTCGTGAGCATTGTCTGAATGTTGTTTTACCATCTTGCAGTGGTTGCACTGCTGGGCAAACTGCTTCTCATAGCAGGGCATGCAGTAGTTGTTGGTGTCCTTCTGCACGAAGCTCCTGGTGCCGATGGGCTGCTGGCAACGGTTGCAGGTGAAACAATTCTCGTGCCAACTGTTGCCCTTATGCTCCATCTTTTTAGAGCCTGGTGGGTGGAGGGGGCAGACAGAAAGAGAAAACTGAAAAATCTGAATTATGAAAATAAGGAATATAGGAACATAGAAATAAAGAAAATGCACTACTCATATTTGACCCAATCTTTGCTCAAATGACCAAACATTGGTTCGATTGTAAACCAGTTTTCTGTCACTGGGTATGACCTCCTTACCTGGCATGATGGTCTTCAGGCATGCATGGCATTTGGCAGAGTACTCGTTGCTGTAGCAATCAACGCACATCAGCGTTTCATCCTTGGTGGCAAAAGGACGATCCACCAGAGATCGGCTGCACTTAGTGCAGAGGAAGCATTCGCTGTGCCAGTGACGCTCCTTGTATGAGAGATCCTGCCGACACCAAGACATTTAAAAAGCAGAGGACTGTGAGGTTTCAGCATTTGCCTGAAATGCCCTCAAGTCATGAGACCAAACCAACCACCAACTAAAACCTCTTAAATTAAATAATTGAACTTAGGGATGAGTCAAAAAGACATTGTGCTCACCAATTTTGTTTAGCATGCTAACACAAAGTAAACAAAGGGATTGTCATTAGATTTCCAGGTAAACCAAAACCAAAGCATTGGACAACATGAAACTTTGACCTGATGGTGGCACTAAATGAAAAGTCAAGGGATCATCAACATTATTATCAGTCTTAAGGAGGGCATGAATGTCTTCAACAATCCATAAAATAGTTGATAAGATATTTAAGTCAAGAAATTGGTGGACCAACGAACACCAACCAACAGACCAATATTGGCAACCCTAGAGCAATGCTGCTAACATAGCTAAAATTAACAACAGAAGCCTTCAATCCTAACACTGTCACTCCATTGTTTCAGGTCATCTACAAACCTGAAGATTTGGGAAATATGGGTGTAGAAACAGAAAGAGGTTGACTTTCACTGACTGAATATGGGTTAAAATCTTACCTTGCTGGTGCAGCTAATGAGCAATTGGCACACTTCACAGGTGTTGGAGAAAAGTGCTTCATAGCACTTAATGCAGTGTGGGTTTTCCTCCTTCAGGATGTACTTTTTCCCAAACAAGGACTCCTTACACTCTGTACAGTCGTAGCGTTCACTCATGTTGGCTGAAATCTCCTCTTTGAGTCGTCTTTTACTGTAAGATAAAATACAAAGACATTCAAAAGATTATGTAATTGCAGCCAAAACTTTCCCAAAGTATGGTTGCCAAGTACGAGATCTGTCGTCATCCAAACTTGAATTGGATTTCTATAATTGGAGAGCAACCTATTTTTACAAAAGCGCTACAGTATCATCCTAGATCACATGGTCCAGCAAATCATATCATGCTTCCACAACCACACACCAGGTAAAGAATGTAGCCCTTCTGAGCTTCCTGGAAATTCAATTGAGTACTACACACAACAAATTAGGCCAAGGAATGTCCCAAACAGCCTCAAAAGGGGCCCATATTGTACAGTAAATACCATCAAATTTATTAATGTAGATGATTGTGACTTTTATATCTGCAAGTAAAGTATATCTTTACTTGCTCCAAAAGAGCTTAAATTTACGTCTAATGAGGTCTAAATTAGTCTGACTTTCCCTTAATTCTTCCAAGAAACTGAATGGCGCCATTCATCTGGAGAATGAGTATATGAATGAAAGATTTTAAAAAGGGAGGTAGATGGGCAAAAAAAGATTAATCTATATATTGCATTTTTTTTAAAAATCTGCCAGTGGTCAGTTAACAGCATCATTAGAGGTTTAATATTAGTTTAAGATATAGAATTCTTATGCAATCTCTTTCTTGGAAGATTACCCAACCTGTTTAAACAACTGGAAAGTCTTCAAAGGGGAAAAACATGTTCTTCTGTGCCAGTTTAGTGTGCATCTGATTACAAGTATCTATCTATTTATCTATTTATAGAGCCAACATGTCTCCCAAACCACCATACAAGACAATTGGGCTTATTGTTATTGACACACACAGTCCCAATCTGTCCTAGCAACAATAAACATGTTGATTTTGAAATAGTATCCAGTGCTAAAAAGCAACACGAAAGCAGGGCTCTCTATTTATGTCAATTTTAAGAGTAACTGAATAAGGCTTATCAACTCACATGGGCTGAATTTTACAGTTCAGAACACGAACAAACTAACCAAGTGAGGAAGAAGTTATCTCGCAACTCTCATGTTCTGCCAGGTAAACTTATTACTTTTGTCAATGGATGGAATGATGACTTTGAACAGAGCAAAGTAACTTTAATTTCTATAAGAAAACGTCTATCTCTGTAGAGGTGGATGTACATTGATAGATCCAATACTGAACCAACTGTTGTCCTCGTTAGTCACTTAGATACAAAATCATGGCAAAATAGGGTTGAAGCTGAAAAATACAGATTTTTCCTGTTAATAATCTTCCTGCCTCCCTTCTATACCCTCTTTGCTTTCTAATAAGAGCTATCTACGCCCTCTGTGCCCCACACAAAACCTTATTTACACTCTAGACTTTACTATAAACCGGTTATACCCCTTTCTAAACCCTCTGCATCCCTTGTACTTCTATATAATCTTTTCCTGTCTATCTATAACCCTCGATAAACCCTCTGCACCGTCTCTAGAGCTTTTACCGTCTAAACATTCTAAACCCCCTGTACCCTCTATACTCATCTATCTACCTAAACCATTTTTACACTCTTCTATACCCTCTTTCTACCTGCTCTGTGCCCCACTTTAAACCTTACTTACCCTCTAGACTTCTCTATAAACCCTCTGTACCCCTTTTCTAAACCCTTCCATCTATACCTGATATTTTTTCATGTCGCTTGTTTTACACCATTGGTACCCCTTTCTAAATCCTCTGTAACCTCTCAACTCACCTATAAACTCCCTGTACCCTCTCTAAACCATTTTAACCGTCTGTACTCCACTCTTCTCTACTATATAATTTTTCATGTTCCTCTATACCCCTATATTAACCCTATATACCTCTCTATAAACCCTCTATAACCCTGTTGTAAACTCTCTATACCCCTACAGTATATAAGCCCCTTCTATACCGCTCTATAAACCCTTTGTACCCCTATATAAACCCTATATAAATTTCTATACCCATATGATCCCTATAAACCTCTCTACAACCCCATTATAAACTCTCTATACCCCCATTTAAACCTCTCTATTTAACTTCTACAACTCTGTTGTAAACTATACTCTCTCTATATCCCTATATAAACCCTCTGCACCCTCCTCTAAACCCTCTATACTCCTTTATAATCTTTCTGTATCTCTTTAGAAACCTTTTAAATACATCTGTTTGACCATTGCTCATCAATACTGTAACCCTAGAAAATAACTTAAAAACTATTATATAAACCATCTATACTCCCCTATAAATGCTTCATATTCGTATCTAAGCCAATTTCTAAAAAAACCCTGAACACTTTGCACCCCTCTCTAAATTCTTTGTACTTTCTATAAATCCTCTGTACCCTCTATAATCCCTATAATACCCAAAATAATTGTATATATCAATCTATACACCTCTGGAAACCCATGTAGCCCTTCATACCCCTACCTAATCCCACTCTACAACCGCTATACCAACTAAACACCTCTATAAAACCCATGTACCCCTTAACACCTTGCTATAAACCACCTATCTTCTTTCCATTTAACATCTCATTATACACCACTCCATTCCTCCAACTGCATTCACTAAAACCAGATATGGTTGATAAGCCAGCATCTTGACAATACACTACTCAAAGTTTCTCTTCCATTTTGACATTTTTTCTAAAATAATCTGCTCAAGCAACCTCCTCAGAAACCAGGATTATATTCATCAAATCATGAGGAATTCACGATAAAGTTATTTCACACATCATTGACATGGAAGCAAGAATAAAAAAAAATCTCAAATGAATGAATGACAGTAAAGTATAAATAAAAGGAAAGGCGAAGAGATGAAAGAAGTCTTACGTGTCGATGCAGCTTGAGTATCAGATGAGGAGACGGTTTGCAGACTGGGAGCAGAGGTGTCTACTGAGCGCTGTAGTCAATCTGCCTTTTAAAATTAGAGCAAAATGTGATCCACACTGGGGCAGGAAGGTGGAGGCAGTGGTGTGACCAGAGTGGGCAGGTCAGATTACATTTAGACTGCTATAAATTCAAGACAAAATGCTGAAAATCAACAGACACACAAACAAACACACATGTTGCGTAATTGGGAGATTACATTTTTTATAATCAGAAAAGGGCTCATCATATGATTCTGATGATAATTATTCTATGACATCAACATAACAAAATGTCATAATTGACATTACAAGTGAACACTCTGTCTGCCACCTCTGTCCAGATCCATTTTTGTCTTTTTGTAGGAGGGACTGGGGATTTTTAGAGACAGCCAACAGCTCAACAATATAAACCACAGAGAAGTGTTATACATAATCTGAAAGCTGGTAACCTGAAGATTAATTTGAGGTGCAGCTCATTGGTATATGATGGACATTTACATGTTCAATTATGTCTCAAACACTGTTGCAGTCGTTTTTTGGGTTCATACCATTCGTCACACAGATTTGGTGTTTTGGATTTGATATAGCTATTTGGACCACTTGAAAATTGATAAAAAAGACATTTGCGGATTTCTGTAAGAATTGCATTTTTAGACGATTAGATTGCCTAGAAACCACCTTTGTGTTAATATACATAGGAAAACCATCCATCCTCTGAACAAGCTTGGTCTCTACACCATGAACAAGTCACTCACATTCTCATCTACAGGTAATTTAGAATCACCAATTAACCTGCATGCCCCAAGATGGGAAGAACCGGGAACCTTCTTGCTGTGAGGCGACAGAGCCTCATCTTTTTAGTCAATTCCAACACTGTTTATGGACCCCAGTGTGCAGAAAGCTGAATGGGATTAACTTCAAGTGGGCTTGTCTGTGAAGAAGAGACTCGTGGGTACCAAAAGAACCAAGCCTAACTTTAGCGCCCTATCTTAAAATACTTAATACATGTTGAATACAAGTTGAACCCTATAGCCACTGGCTCTCCATTAAAGAAAAAAAAGAAAAAAAGAAACACAGTCCGCTTGACAAATGGTGATGAGTTTATTCAATTTGCTCTATGAATGGGAACTTACTCTATACCGCATGTAATGGAATAATATTCCATCTTGGCATGAAATTAAATATTGCATATGATATTATAACTTGAAATGTATTTTGCGTGACACTGGCTTTGAGGAGCAAAACCATGGGTGTAAGAAGCTGTAAATAGAATGGCTTATTGAATGTATGTGTTCAACATTTCTTGATTAAGTTACCCAGATGGGAACATGTGTAAAAGAACATGTAATTGACCATAAAGCTTCAGTGTTTCTGCATAGTTTTAAATGTACTCCTCTCTAATTACCCAAAGCTGTTGTTAAATTTGACTTTAGGACATTGAGAACATGTAATTACAGTTGTGTCATATTACACGATAACTTCATAAAATTTATTTCAGGGAATTTCCTTCCTGAGTACAATTGATCTCTCCCATGATGATTTTATTCACTTTATTTACTCCAACTGAAATTATGGTGTTTACCGATGGATGTATGATCTTTCAGATACTTTCCCTGAGTAAAAGATGTACTTAAAGGTCCAATGTGTCAGATTTAGGTCAGTCTGTTTCAAGAATATGTCAGACATAATATGTAATAAGCAATTACATGGCTAGATCCCTACACCTGGACCTTTAAAGAGTAACTTAACACCAGGCTGGAAAACAGTGCTTTGAAAAAAGGCTCCGTTATCTTCTTCTTTTCATCATGTTTGATAAACCTGTGTAGTGTTGTTGGGTGAAATCTGCCAGTTAAGATCTACCTTGGAAGTATCTACGTCGGGACATATATTAAACTCTTACATAAACTATTTCCATGCTGAAGCTGAGCTTTTCCTAAACAGCCTCCAGTTGTTGGAAAGCAATGATCTTCTCCTGGCATGTCCTTTATTCGGTTGATTTATTAAGTTAACAGCAGATTGTGACGTCGGTACACTGGCGCAAAGGACATAAAAGGACATAACATATCTGTTTTGATTTGATTATATTTAATTTAATCATTAAATCATTTATAATTGGGCCAGTATGTTATGTTACTAGTTTTTGGAGACTATGTTATTCACTTCACCGTCCCATCACGCAGTATTTGGACAGTAAACTTTGATCATCTGATAGCCCCTAAATAGGTTATACGACAAAAGACAGAGTTTCTGCAAGTTAAAACCAGTTTTGAACCTGCAACTTGAGACTTTATTCACAGCTGTGACAAAAACAAATGTATCTCTTCATTGTTTCTGAGGAATGGCATCTCATGCAACAGATAAATAGCGGCACTTGTTTGTCCTTAGCTGGAAAGTTCAACTGAAATAATCTGCCCATGTGTGACTCCAATGAGTGTCACTTACAGCATAAAGAGTAAAATCCCACTCAGTCAAGAGTTTTAAAGAGTCTTTTGAAGAATTTGATTTTCTGCCGATGTTGGTTTAAATTTAACACACAAAGGGACACAATGTGTGATTTTATTTATTTATTCATCTCTTTTTTTTTTGCATTTTTTTTACGTCCTATTAGGATAATCTAATAGTAAAACACCAGTAATAGGGCGAGGAGATCATGTGGTCGAAGGGCACCTGTAAGTCCTTAAGCCCTTTGGAGAGGAATTTAAAAAACAGGATTCCCACACGTTTTTATGAAAATCATTTCAAAACCTTTCAAGGACACAGAATAACATTTCTATTCAGAGCCACACAAACAAATAAAACTACTGGCACAGTCGGTACACTGTCCTGAAAAGCAACAAGCACCTATCAGCGTGGCACAATCATCAGAGAAAGCAGAACTAGTTGTCCTATCAGTGTATTCTTTATAAGTTATGTTTAAAGTTTTGTTTATCCAACTTTTTACCACCTCAGAAATGATCAACCTCTCCATGGACGGTGGCCATGGATAGTTCACATAGGAGGCAGGTTAATTCATTGTTGACTGTTGTTGAATCCTGAACTGAACTGAACTCCTGATCTTTTCCTAGTAATTCCCATTTGGAGCCACAATTGCAGCATTTTTTAACCATTAAGTTGAATATCTAATCATAGATGTTTATGTTACGTGCATGCACGGAACTACATAGTAGGCTGATATTTAAACTAAATATGACATGAAACATATGTAAGTCATAAAACTTACTTTAAACTACATTACAGCGCTCTCATAGTTTATTTTAATTTCAAATGTTGTAGTATTCTGATAGCATAATGAGTCTTTTATGATTTAATGTACATGTAATGTACATCTATGCTGATTGACAAGTGACCTTGGGTCAAGTGAAAATGGGAGATCCTGCAAAAGTTCTGATGTTTTCATGTACTTACATAAGCCTATGTTCTCTACAGCTATAAAAAAAAGTGAGTAAAAGTTAAGTAAAGTTAAGTGTTAAAGTCTACGTTCTTGCGCATTCAGATGGCCCCTCACCTAACTTTACCCCTGCTTCAGCAAACTTAATGATCATGTGAACAGCTCGATCATTAAATTAAACTTTCACCTATGGACCTCAATGTAGACATCCAGCTTTGTATAGTAGAGTAGCTAATGAGATAAATGGTTAACTAAAGAATGCAGTTCATTGAAAGTGCCTGAGTGCCTGGAGTTTGTGCACCGATTTGCTATTTCACTGAAAAATGACTGAAAGAAACTCCAATAGATCTAAGTATTAAGTTACCAAGTTTAAGCTGTAAAATATAGCTTCACTTTATACTTTATCTGACAGATTGGTGGGATAACTGCAGTAAGAGTCTTACTTTGGTTTTGACTTGCAACCACAGAGACACAGATCAAATGAAGAGATCAGTTATTTAAGAAAGACATCCAATAAATCAGACCTTGCTCTCCAATATGTAGTAACTAATTCTTCACCTTTAAAACCAATAACAATACTAACAATGTGGTTAGTATTGATTTTATATGTCATTATGGTACATATAACAATAGCCAAAGAAGTATAATTTGTGATCATTTCTCTCCGTGTCCTTCACCCCTAACTAATATTATGTCTTTCTAACCTTACCACTAAAGCCAACAGTAAAATAAACCTCTTGGAGGTTGGCTTTTTAGTTCGTTAAATGGGAAGTTAGTCTCCATAATGTGTCAAATACTAAAACATTTTAGATTAGAGTATGAAATCATATGTCTAAAACACAACTTCTAAAGGACAAATTGAATATATTAAAAACCACACTGGATATATGGATATAGACACTCTAATTACAATTTAGCCCACACATATCCATATACATATCTGTTATTATGGTGTAGACAGTGCTTTTATTTCGAAAAACCTGTTTTATTTTGAAGGTCCTCACCGGAAGCTTGTTTTTGTAAACACGTTCAAAACAAGGAAGAAGGCGCGTGTTGATGTTTCGTAATGAAAACAGTAAACCTTTAAGAAAAACGACGAAATGTTTCGGGTTGAGAAGAAGGAGGACGAAGAGCGGCGGAGGCTCGGAGGAAACCCGGACTGGATGTCTCGTCTGCCCGAGGAGCTGCTCGATGTCCCGCTGTGGGACCTGGCCATCCCCGGTAAGAACAGAAACACCGTATACGTGTTGTGTCCACATACTTTTGGCCATGTCGCTGATGTGTGACTGCCCCCTATCTCTCACAGGGAGCCATGACAGCATGTCCTTCTGTCTGGATGTCTCCTCTCCTGTCCTCAAATCAGAGTCCCGCATCCTCAGACTGATTGACAGGCTGTTCCCCTGCTGGACTCGAACCTGTGTGTCCCGCTGGGCAACCACACAGGTACAAACCACACACAGACACACACAGAGCAATCTGGCCTCTGGTGGTGCGTTCAGGTGCTGTTCTCTACCTTGTAAAGTCACAGATTTTCATGTATACTTCACTGTCTATGAGCAGACAAATATATATTTTCTGTATTTGTCCTCGGTTTTTGTAATAACTCAATTATATGTCTGAAAATTCAATAAACAAAGCTTGAAAAGTAAAGATTGTATTGCTATATATGATATGATTTAAATCGGTAAATGATGCATTCATGTACAATTCAAAGCCTGTCAACACTGCACATACATTTGGATATATTTTGAAAAAAGTTAGTTAGTTTACTAATTTTTAAAAAAGTATATACATGTTTTAAAAAATATAATATATAAATGATTAATTGTATAAATGATAATACAGTAAAGTGTTTTTTTAAGCAAAAATCCAAAGGTATTCAGTCAAATATTCACATTTAATTTAATTTTTCAAGTAATAATTATATAATAAACTTATATTTATTCTCTGTTTTCTTTCCTGTGTGTGTGCAGCAGTCTGTCCTCAGTGATCAGTGTGATCTTGGCATTCGTTTCTTGGACCTGCGGATTGCCAGGAAGCCAAAAGGAGGATTGTTCTTCGCTCACGGCATCTACACACTGATGACCGTGAAGGTACACGCTCACACTCAAGAAAATGTATTTATGACTCAGACTCCGGTGTCATTGTGAGTGTGTGTGTGTGTGTGTGTGTGTGTGTGTGTGTGTGTGTCTGCAGGAGGCTCTGGATGAACTGGCTACCTGGTTGGACGCTCATCCCAAAGAGATCGTCGTCATTTCCTGCTCGGATTTCGACTCGCTGACTGATGAAGATCACTTCAGCCTCGTGGCGTTCATCATCGCTCTGTTTGGGAAGAAACTCTGCTTCTCACAGGTAACCTGGACGAGGACTTGTTGCATTAATTATCTTTGATTTGCTGCTCTATATATTTGTATATAATTAGCTTTTGGGCTGTTGTTTATTATTAATTAAAAAACTTGAGTTTAGAAAATACAGACTATTTAATCATGTGTTTATATACAGGACACTCCCACGCTGCGGTCCTGTTGGTCCAGAGGTCAGCAGGTCATTGTTTCCTATGATAACCAGCAGATGGTGTTGCAGCACCTTGAGCTGTGGACTGGAATACCTTACTGGTAAATTACCTGCAC
This sequence comes from Larimichthys crocea, assembly GCF_000972845.2. Classification (NCBI taxonomy): domain Eukaryota; kingdom Metazoa; phylum Chordata; class Actinopteri; family Sciaenidae; genus Larimichthys; species Larimichthys crocea. The sequence goes on along the minus strand of NC_040029.1, from coordinate 6,836,529 downwards.
CAGGGACCAGTATATTGTATAAGATTAGCTCTCTGGTATTATTTATACAACATATCTGCTGTTACCTGCCAAAACAAGGACACTTATCAAACATTTCTGGCTGTAATTAGCCATATTTTGGTGCTTTGGGCTTTGATAACCACGCCGCCAACATGTTTGCACTACACTTCTCTTCACTACCTTATTAAATGTAAATCAAATCAACATTAATTTAAACATTAAACTGCTGTAAAAAAACCTCATTCATGCCTTTCTCACCTCCCGAATCGACTATTGCAAATGCATCCTCCATCCAAAACCTCAAAGAAACATCCTAGGTGAACTTCCACTAAACCTGGGACAACAGAACTTTCTTCATAGCAACCAACCCACCTTCAAATCACTGACAGAAACACACCTTTTTAATGTTTAGCTTTGTGTTTTAGTGTATTGTTTTGATGTTTTCATAGTGTAAAGTGTCTAAAGAGTATGTAGAAACACTTATAATATAAAATGTGTTATTATTAAACTCATTGACCTCATGGTGGCGCTCTTTGTCCAGGTATGCTGACAGCCCAGACCCTAAAAAGGTGATTGCCTACCTGGAGGACCAGAAGCGTGGAGGAAGACCAGGTAATTTAAGTACTGAAATAAGTTACTAAAGAAAAAGATGCAATATTACACTATAAATATATATAAAGTGAGTGGAGGGGGTTGCAGTCCATAACTATACCACTAGGTGTCACCAGTCTAATTGATTTTTTAACCGTTTGTTCTGCAGCTCATTTCTACGTCAGTGGTCTGAACCTGACAGAAGACGCTCCTTACGTCATCCTCCACCCGTTCCAGAACATGAGGAAGATGACGATGAGGGCTCTCTCGCTGCTGCTCCGCTGGGCGAGCGAGCAGCGGCCCGGGTGTGAGGTGGGCGGAGTCAACATCCTCTGCTGTGACTTCGTGGCCGCCAGTCAGTTCTGCTCGCTCGTGATTGGCCTGAACTACAAACTGCTGGGGCGGCGTGCTCTCTGCTCAACCTGACGGCAGGATGTCAGATGGTTGTTACCCTAGCAACCAGACTGGATTCATCTTTTTGAAGAAAATACACTACAGAAGAGAAGTGCCTTGTGAAAATAAACTGCACTTCCAGTGAAATACTGGAATATTTTCTTGTCAATCAAAGCATCTACGCTGTTAATATTAACTTTAAGCCTTTATATAATCTGAACAGGTGATTCACCCTCGGTACGGTTGTCATGAATGGGGAAATTAGCTATAGAGACCAAAACTGTTTTTTGTACCAGCCTGTAAACATGTTTATTTCTGCTGTGAACTTGGACATTTTAACATGGGGACTTATGGAGACTGACTCACTTCTGGAGCCAGCCTCAAGTGGACGTTTGAACAACTGCAGTTTTTGGCACTCATTGGGACCAACATGAAGGATTCTGCGTACTTTTGATTTTGATTTTGTTGCAAATGCTTGACTATGTTAACATAAAGGTCCAGTGTGTAGGGTTTAGTGACATCTAGTGGTTACTTACTTGATTAATTGCAGCCCCCTCCACTCAGTCTCTCTTACCAAATGTGAAGTTAATTGCAGCCCCCTCCACTCAGTCTCTCTTACCAAATGTGAAGTAGAAACATGCCAAACATGGGGAAAAACTATCTAGAGTCTGTTTTGTCTGTTGGGGGCTACTGCAGAAACATGGTGGTTCAACATGGCAGACTCTGTGGAAGTAGATGTAAAAGGCTCAACAAAATATTATATATTCCATTTCAGAGCCACCTAAGTCTTACACACTGGGCCTTTAAGTAAAAATGAGGACTACACTGTGATATTGCTAATTTTAAGTAAATTGATTTAAATACTATCCATCACTGGTGATTATTAAATCAAACTTGTAATGAATTTCAGCATTTTCTACACAGTGAGTGGACACTTCAGTGTTTTTAAAGGCACAGACAGGAAATGGCAGGTTAGGGTTAAAATGCACTTTGAACTTGGCCTTGGTTTACGGTCAATAACAGATCTAAGTCTACACTTATGAACAAATGAGCCTCAGCTGTGTAGGTAGCTGGTTAGGTAATCATCAACCGGGGCACATAACTCAATCAAATATGAACACACACATTTGTAGATCCCAAAGATACCAATATTGCAGATAGGTCATTCATATTTATCTATTGAGAACCAGTGGTCGACGAATACAGAAAGACAGGCACCACACACGTCACCTGAGAACTCACAACAATTTCCACACAGGTTTATTCAATGAGATGCACCATTTCAAAATGCTGCTCACACAAGGAGGGGGAAAAAAGCAGATAATTAACTTGCTGGGAGTTAATACAAAACTTACTGCATTTGTTATGGCACTGTTAGTACATGAAAACGTCACTCTGTTCTCCACGTTTGAAACCCAAACTGCAGTGCATTCACTGTTCTCGAAAAACAAATAAAAAGCAACAGTGCATCGACAAATATTTATGGCTGAATCCTAAGCATTGCGCATCTTTGTGTAGGGTTTGGAAATTATTGTTTTGTGAAAGCATTCACATCACACATTATAGCTGAACTAGAAAATGCACAGTTTATAAAAAATAAATATCCCTTTGTTACTGCTAAAAAATACGATTTGAAAATATCTTCCCGTGTAAGACAGTTAACTCAAGTGCTATGGGTTACAGATAACATCAGTGTAAAGGAGAAGAAGTTAAAAAACAACAACATACATTTCATAAACATTAACTTGTTTATCTTAGCATTTTGGTTGCTATAACGTGTTGACGACCGCACCATTTCAACAGCTTTGACTCCATTTTCACCTCCAGCAATGGTAAATACTGTAGATAAAAACTAAATGTTGTATTTAAAAAGCCACAGGAAACCATTATTAACACTGATTTTCAGGTATTTGAGTTGTGCATTTGGTATGTTAATGTTTTCAAGACACTTTTTTTTTTTGGTTAAACACATGAAGAAAATGTAAAACTACCTTTTTTTCTTGTAGTTCAGACGTCATTTCTACGTATGATCACAGTCTCTCTGAGATCAGTTTAGTTCCTCTATTCTGGTCAGGTTGTTTTTCTGAGCTGCTGTGTGACAAATCTTTCCAGAGATTGAAGACTTATATTATATAACAGCAACAACATGTGTCTCTGGAATTAGCCCAACTGTGTTCCTCTCTTGCTCATTTCAATATTAGCGTCAACATAACTGCTAGCTAAGAAGTCACAAACAGCAAAGAAATTAAGCATTTATGTTCACAGACAACAAAACGTTTGGAAGCACAGTCAACCTTTAAGGCCATCGTTGCCTTTAAGAAGGTATGGACTTCCAATATGGCTGCCGGAGGGCTTGTTACTGTGTGTCACCTGAGCTTAACTTAGGTTCAACGGGTGGAATATTCCTGTATAGCACCATATAGGAGGGGCTAACAAACATAAACTAATTATTCATAAGAAAAAAACCTATTTACAATGCACCACATACGGTGCATAGATAGATAAAAGTGTGTGACTGCTTTAGGATTTCCCTTTGTCAAGTGTTACGTGTGTGTGTGTGTGTGTGTCTATCTTCTGGCGTGGCCGATGTAGCTGTTCTCGATGCACAGAACAACGTAGGAGCTGGTGCAGCTGCTGGCGCTCTGCTGGAGCAAGCTGCCGCTCTGCAGCGGCGACGACATGCCGGTCACTGTCTGCACACCCACGCGCCACGTCTCACAGAAGCTGTCGACGTGCCGCTGCCCGACGGCGGTTGACCCGTGCCATATCATCTTCTCCGGCCTGGGTTGAAATTGGCAATGTCATTGTGAGAAGGTTAGCATTTACCTTAAAGCACCACTGTGCTACCAACATCATGTAAGCAGTGTCATTGTGAGGAGGTCATGATTTTTGGCTCACCATGTGTTGTCATTGAGAACGTCTTTGCCTTCAAATGAATAGATCGGCACGTTGTCCTTTATTTTGCCGTCATTGAAGATGGCGTCCCAGTTGTCAAACAGAACCTCATCCTGACAAAGAAGAGACATAATATCAGAGTTAATTTTTATTCTTGTTTACCTGTCGTGTCAAACAATTCCTTTAAATGGTTGAAAACTCTGTTGGGTACCTTCAGGTTGACTATTGGCAAATGGTCCCTGTCAGTCTTGCGGACAATGCTGTGGAGGTCTTGCAGTCTGGAGGACAGGAAGGCTCGGAAAGTTCCCTTCATCCCGATGGCCTGAGCCTGAGTGAAGCACAGGAAGTCTGCACCGCGAATGCCCCGCATGGCGCCGGTCTGAGGGCTATTCAAGGCGATCAGGTGAAGCTGCAAAGACACACCCAGTATTAATATTTACTCTTACAATAAACCATAGAGTAGAGACATGAGTATGATGGTTTAAAAGTTTTCCTACCCCTGGACCTGAAGTATGATGGTGGACTGGAGTCTCGGGCACAGGAGGTGGTGGTCTTCTCTGAGGAGTGACTGCATAGCGAGTGACCGGGTATGTAGGGCGTTCATGGGCTGTATTGACAGACCTACCATCTGGTTGATTTATCCGATCTGAGTAGCTTGGAAACCTCGGATCTGTGGGTTCTGGGTACCGAGGATTCGGCTGATACCGTGTGTCAGGATGATATCTGGGATCAGGGTTTGTTGGGTATCTGGGATCAGGGTCTGATGGGTAATGAGGTTCTGGGTGTGTTGGCTGATGCGGGTGTGGATATGGCTGATGCGGTTCTGGATGTGGCTGATGCGGTTCTGGATGTGGCTGATGCGGTTCTGGATGTGGCTGATGCGGGTGTGGATGTGGCTGATGCGGTTCAGTATGTGGCTGATGCGGGTGTGGATGTGGCTGGTTTTCATGTGTAGTGTCAGTGTGGGAGCGGTGGTCCGGGGAGTAGGGGACGACTGGTGGGGGCACCACAGCCGCCACCTCATTAGCCTGAAAAAAGGTGCATAAATTGGATTAAAATGGGGAACTTCATATAATCTGAAGAAGATAAAAAAGGCAAAGTGCACTCACATCCACACTGGGCAAAGGAATGTAGCTCCCGAGCTGAAAAAATAAGATACAACTCTGTAAGTATACCCAAGAAACCTGAGACATCAAAGTATTTATGTGCTAAAAAAAAGTGAACATATACTTGGACTTGACGGACTCCATCTCGGACCCGTAAGTAGAGATCTGTGTGGTCTATAATGTACACCAAAGAGCCCTCAGGTTGTCTTCTAGCTGTGGCTGTCATGATATCATAAGATCCCAACACGGTAACCTAGAAACACAAAAGCACACTTAACGCTGTTAGTGTCATGTTTATAAAGGTCAGCCAGTTGAGTCCACCATGTTGGTCCAAACTGAAGTATCTATAGATTACCGTGAACTAGTGTAAGCTTCATGCACAGTAGCTGCTTGCATGCATTGTGGACTCTGTGTGTATGTAAACCTAAATATAAGATCTTGATCTTGATAAAATGTGACTGAAAGCTCCAGAAAAAGATATCATATGAACTTGATTAAGGAAATAAAGTAGAAGAATCAAAGTTTTCTGACCCCTGAGGAGTGTCCAGGTAGTCCAGGTGATCCAGGTGGACCCGGTGGTCCAGGAATATTGATAGCTGTCATTTAAAAGGCAGTGAAATGAGCTCAGACAAGACTGAACAGACTTTATTTTGAATATTTAGTTGTGTTTTATGATTATAACTCACTCTGTGTGCCCCTGTAAGGTCCAGATGAGGATGGTCCAGGAGGTCCGGGTGGACCTGGTGGTCCGGGTTGGCCATCGTAGCCTCTTCCTGGGTGACCAGGTTGCCCTGGAGGGCCTTGAGGGCCAATAATGGAGTCGCCTTTTGGGCCCTGATGGGACATAAAAGTATTTAATTTTGATTTCTTTGAGTATAAATTGACTTTATATGTTTTGAGTGTGATCTTACAGGAGGTCCTGGCTCTCCTGGTGGTCCTCCTGCTCCTCCATAGCGAGGGTCATAATACCCTCCACCTGATTCTCCTTTCTCTCCTTTTACGCCCGGACTGCCTGTATCACCTTTCATCTGATTCTGGATACATAAACATTTAGAAACATCAACAAGATGCTCACAGTATAACTATAAAATTATCCATTAAATCATACTTGTACAGTCGAGGCTTACCTTCAAAGTGTAAATGTCAAAGTTCGACCCGTAACCTGCATCAGAAACAAAATGCCATACTTCGAATTTGTCTACTTTTAAGCTTTTTTGGCACATACGTGCACAGACAAAGTGAGTCTACCTGGAATTTCAAGTGTCCCTGGTAGTCCACGATCACCTTTCTCTCCTTTAACAGCTTAAAAACAAGAAGACAACAACAACGTAGTGAGTTAAGGACACACAGGCATAAGAGTGGTATTAATCTTCTCATCTACAAGTGGATTTTCCTACAATATCAAACCTTTCTTTACACTCGCGGCATTTGAAATATGAAGTGAATTTACCTGGGTAATAGCTGGAGTGGTCGTCATAGCCCTGAAATTAAAATAAACATGATCATTTCCATCCATTAATGGCAACACAAAGGTAAGACAGGCGTGAGATGAACCCTGAATGTTTCAACTCACTCTGTGTCTGTCGAGGTGAGAAGTAGGTCCAGGTGGTCCAGGTGGGCCTGGTGGACCTGGAGGACCCTGGGGTGTAACAAATATAGATTACCCTGGGTGTTGATGGTTTGATCATAAAGAAGCAAATGGGACAAAATCAGTGAGACTCACGGGGTGACCATATCCAGATCCAGTGCTCGAATCTCCTTTCTCTCCTCTGGCACCGTTCAGACCGGGTCGACCCTGCGATAAACATCCAGAGTTATATAAGTCATTTGAAGTTTAAAATTAAAACTTTATGAACTCCTCATGGTAGTATGGACTTTGTACCACTTTAAAACTGACCTGATGTAATAATGTCATTAATGTTTGCACTTACCGGTCTACCTGGAAGCCCAATCTCTCCCTTCTGGCCTGAAGGACCATACGGACCCTGAAAATATTCATCCAGGTTTGTTATACTTATTTGATGCTTTTAGCTTACCTAATATCATATTAATCAATATGTGGTAAATTAAAATATGGTACGCACTGGAGGTCCCACAGGGCCCGGCGGTCCTTGCTCGCCCTGTAAATTCGACATTGTTTTTAGTTATTTGCTGTAGACACTTAAACTCTAGGAGCATAAAAGTATGCTACATGTCATATTATTTGAGTTGTGATGCAAAATTTGTGTACAGTCATTCATAAAGGTTTTCTTACCGGCTGTCCTGCCAGGCCACCAAGATACAGAGGTCTCCCATCAGGCCCCATGACGAGGCCGGGCTCTCCTTTCTGTCCCTGAACAAAACAACAAGTTTAACTCACAGGTTTAGAGCCAACACTGGAAAAACTAATTAATCTTAAATTAATAGCACAAAAGGAAAACAAAGTAAGAAAATAGTGAGAAAATACTGAGATTTAATATTATTGTTTTATTATCTCGTGATGTCAGGGAGTTTCCTCCATGAGCGGCTGCCACTGGTGGCAACAAAAGGCCAAGAACTGGTTGCGAATTTCTCAAGATGGAAAAAAAAGATGCTATTCTCATTTTAACCTGACAAGAACTTATTATTCCTATAAATCCTCCAACATGTAGTTGAAGATGATACGACGTCAAATTTAAGATAGTAAGGAACATAAAACGATTTATATCTCAAGATAACAAAATAAAAATACTAAAATCTTAAATTTTTTTTGTCTCAAGATTAGAATATATGTAGTTGTGAACAAGAAAATGAGAAGGCAAAGAAAGTAAAGGAAAAATTATATCACAAAATTACAGATATTTAATCAATTAAATTTACTTTTTTAATTCATACTATTTTATTGATTGATTCTTTACATTTTATTGTTTTATTTGTATACATTTTTAACCTTTTGTCTAATTTTTGTTCATTTTGGTCTCTGGGCTGCATGTTTATATGAAACCTTTTGTAATATTTAGTGCGTGAAATGGTAAATTAATAGAAAATCAAAATGTGGATTATCTTACTTTAGGTGCATATCCTGGAGGTCCTGAGTCTCCTTTATCACCTTTTGGCCCCATGGGCCCCTAAAACCAAACCACAGAACACACTGACCTCCTTCTGTTTCCTCATACAGACTCCTGAACTGAACTGTGTGATTAATGATTGTGATACATACTGGGAATCCAGCTCGACCCGGAACGGCATTTCCCCCCTAAAGAACAGAGAATGTTCACACATGAGGAAGAAAAAAGAGATTTTTTTTTTAAGTTTAGTGAGGTTCATGGTTAGGGGACGACTCACCTGCGACCCTTCGGTCCAATATACGTCATTAAACTACAGCAAGACAAAGTTAGGTCCGTTAGTGCGGAGGTGAACAGATGACTCAGCAGGCAGTGACTGTTAGTGATGAGTAACTCAAGCAGAGTGATTTAGTGATTAAATGGGGGTCATTCATTTTACATGTTCAATCTCTCTACGTTAAAATTGTGACTCACATCGCTGGTCTGGTGGATGATCTGTCCTGGAGGTCCGGGAGGCCCTGGAGGTCCAGGTGGTCCGCCATCTCGCCCTGGCTGACCCTGCCACACAAATAAACATCAGACTCAGTTTTATTTTGCATTTAGTGCTAATTAGCAAATGTTAGTATGCTAACATACTAAATAAAAAAAATATATACCTGCTAAACATCTGTGCTTGAGTTTCATAGAGCATATTGCAAATAAAATGTTTTATAGATTTTGTACGTAACTCACCGCCTCTCCTTTCATTCCTCTGTCTCCTTTTTCACCCTAAAAATGGACATAAGAATGGATTAGAGCCATGAAAACAACTAATTTAAAGATATATCACATGATATACAAAAGCAATCTGGCTACCCACCGACTGTCCGGGGAACCCATCAAGACCTGGTATCCCTGGAGGTCCTCTTGGTCCCTCTGCTCCTTTGTCTCCATGGTTGCCTGGCAAACCTGGCTTACCCTGGAAGTCAAAATAAAATACTCACTCCAAGGACTTGAATGGTACAAACATATTGTGTACAACTTAAAGCAATACTTACAGGTAGACCTGCGATACCAGGTGGACCCTGGAAAGACAAGAGAAGAGGAAAACATGAGTCAGGAGATAACGAGAAGGTCAGGGAGCTCATATGTGGGTGACCGTATGGGTACCTGTGGTCCAGGTACGCCACTGACTCCAGGTAAGCCATTTATCACCTCATAACCATCCTGGTTACTCTGTAAGGAGAGAGGAGAAGAGGGTTTAAAAGGGAGATGATCCTCCTCCTACAAATGTGGTTGCAATGAGAGAAAATTTAGCTTGGTAAGCAATTAAAATGGATGTTTTAATGATCTCAAACTTTTCCATCCTGTGGCTGTATCTTCTCAATCAAAGAAGATGACCCAAAGCTGCATTTTAAGGAGTCTTAACTCAGTCAAACCATTTCTTTGCAACTTAAAGCAGCCTTCTTTTAACCATAAGAATCACAGTACATGTATTTGGTGGCATTACATTAAATATTATTCCACTATATGTATATGTTTAACCTCTACTCACAAAACTACCACCGTACGGTGGCCCTGGTGGCCCAGGGGGTCCTGGTGGTCCAACTGGTCCCATGGGACCTGGAAGCCCTGCCAGCCCAGTTTGCCCCGGTGTACCTGTCTTTCCTATGTCGCCCTGAGCACCCTGAGGTGAGAAAGAGGGAAAGAGATGATGTCTATTTGTTTAACTACTCAACAGGGACAGTTAGACACTGAGGGAAAGTGGATGATGCCAAAAAAAAGAAAAGAGGTACAGCTGAATTTAGCGATACAAACAGAAGGCTTTGATGACGTACACTGCAGCTTTAAGCTTGTAGAAACTGGAGTGATTAGGTGGGAAAGTGAGGAAAACTAACTTAGAAAACAGGAAGGAAAACACCAAAGCAGAGACCCCCCCAGTACCTGCGAACCCATTACACACCGTAGAGAATGGATTAAAGTAAGAGAGCAGGCCGTTGAAAAAGTCTTGCGACACTTGCTAGAAGAAGAAACATGGAGCAGAGAATGTATCTGGAAGCACCCGCCACAAATTTGTCATAATTAATGATGCGTAACATTCATTATTTGACCTCCAAAGATAAAGATGTACCTTTTCTCCAGACGCTCCTGGAAGACCGAGCTCACCGCTGTCACCCTGGAGGGGAAAGATGTCGGCCATGTTAGCAGCTCAGCTTACTGAAATATCTCAACAAGCACCGGATGGAAAAATCCTACTGACTTTGGTGATCCCTTGACTTTTCCTCTAGCGTCGCCACAAGGTTCATATTTCTGTTTCTTATTCTCTAAATCTCAAGAACTATTGGACAGAGTGGCATGAAATTTGAGTGCTCATCATTAACTCATCGTCTAGTACCATCATCAAGCCAGAATGTGTCCAATACTTTGGTTTATCTCCAAATATATGCAAAACTAAATGGCTACTGCGCTACACAGCCTTACAAACTGGTGTTTAAATTGAAAGTGTTCCTATCAGGTCAACCTTAAATAGTAAAGCCATCCATGTCTGATCATTTCTACTTAAAAGTACCCCACCTTCATTCCAATGAGTCCTGTTTGACCCGGTCGACCAGGAGGGCCAGGAGGGCCCTGAAACAGCAGACAGGATACACATAAACAATCAGTTCCCAATTAATTTTCTGTCAATTAGCAAGTTAAAGAAACTGTTTTAACTCTAACATACTATGTCGCAGTCAAACAAAGACTGAAGATACTCACCGGTAGACCAGGGGCTCCATCAAGTCCTGGTGGACCAGGGGGTCCGTAGGCTACTGGACCATTCGGTCCTACTGCAACTGAAGTCCCAGGAGGGCCAGGAGGACCTGGGGGACCTGGAAGACCACGTAGACCCTGGATAACAAATCACAAAGTGATTATGTTTTGTAAAAACTAGAGTCAAGCTGTTAGATTTTTTAAAAATGTCAACATACCCGGATTTTGTCCAAGTCTGGGTATCCTGAGCCCTCCATGTCAAAAAATGTCTGTCAAAAGATAAATCAATCAAACACAATGACAATGTGTCTTGAATCGATAAAGAAAAGGGTGTTTGAAGTGTGGACATACTGGGCGGTCGCCGGTGCCAGGTCCAGGAAGTCCTGGTGGACCAGGGGGACCTCTAGGTCCTGGTTGACCAAATCCAATTTCACCCTGGAAATGTTATAACGTTATAATATAACACTAGTTCAAACAACAATATAGTTGTTCATCTATCTTATTACACTTCACTACAACCTTTTGGCCTTTGGCACCAGCAGTTCCTGGATTTCCTGGGGTACCATGTGGCCCAGGAGGACCCTGGAAATAAGAGTAAAATAACAACATCAGACAAGTTATCTAAAAAATAGAAACATCTCAATCTGTTCAATAAAAACAAAGATGCTTACAACTTTCCCGTCCTCTCCTGGATCGCCCTGAAAGATCAAGAAATGATCAGTGAGTGATTTTTAAAAGAAAAAAAAGTTTTTCTCAGACCATCTGTACTCACAGGTTCTCCATCAGTTCCTGCAGGTCCTGGTGCTCCAGCTGATCCTGGTGGTCCCGGTGGTCCAGAAGGTCCAGACACCTGCTGCACAACAGAGCCATCCCCAAGTCGAACCACCTCAGCTGCAGGTCCAGGAGGACCAGGGCGCCCGGGAGGCCCTTGAGCCCCACGGTCGCCTTTATTGCCGGGGTATCCAAAGCCAGAACTACCCTGATGAGGAAGAAGGAAAAAGAGACACTCAGCCTCCTTTCCTGACTCTTCTTCCTTCATCAGCCACAGATAATTAAAACACTCTGTTAAAAGTAAAAGTCCTGCATACCTTTGCACCTTTTTCTCCCTGAAAAAGAGACAAAAAAAGACAAAGATGAAGTTTCAAGCAGCTGATTACACAACAAGATACACAGATTGAGCTCCTACCTTCTGTCCACCACCCTGAGAGGAGAAACCAGAACCAGAGCTGGATCCAGACTCTCCTTTCGGCCCTACGGGGCCCGTGTCCCCCTTTGAGCCTTTCTCTCCTCTGTCGCCTTTCTCGCCTTTAGCACCGCCGGGACCTGAAGGACCTGTCACGTGACATCAGCTAGCATTAGCAAGTTAAGAAAACAAGTTTAGAGACTTCAGAGCTTCATGCAGAGGATAGCGTCGAGCTCCAGCATGCTCAAAGAAAATACACATAATGACCACGCATTTTATGTTGGGACGCCTCAAGTGTCAACTACAAGATTCCTGGGAAGTTTTGTTGCATTGGAAAGAACAAATTAACTGGGTTAGCAGACAGATACATACATCTGATGGTATAATTAAGAGGTTTAGCCATCTTGTTACCACAAACTGTGTCCTTACTCTTCATTATACTCTAATATATCCATATCTTATAGTTTGGGCGAGTACTTTTCTCATGAATCCACAACATTTTGGTCCATTCCCCACCTGGCAAAAAGCTCTTCTTCTATAAAATGTTACAAAATGTGTTTAAAAGACCATTTAACTGTAACACATACCCATGCACACACGCACACACACAAACTTTTATTCATACAGCACCTTTCATGCAAACACGAAGAGCAAGGAGTAAAAAAATAAAAACGGTACTAGATGGTTTGTTCTCATCAGTTTTAAAGTTTGTGGCTCTCCCAGTCGTCTTTCACCACCTAGTGGACACATTAAAGAGAAGCAGTGCAGCTATCTGTTCTGATCCGCAGAGGGCGCTATTGCAGAATTCATCCTCTCCATGTGTACTACAGTAAGAAAGTACAATTGGACCTGTACTTTTACACATTCTTCTTTGTTTGGGGTTTTTTAAAAAGTAATTAGGAACAAATTGATTAATAAACTAGTCGAACAAGTCTCTATATATTTTAGCTTCAATCAAGTAATCAACCCCCTGCAGGACTGATAAAAATCCTCCTAACTATTATGGGAACTGAATTAAGTACTCTGGTGGTTTGCAACCTCCTTGTAGTGGAAACTTTATTAAATATTTTAGATTTTAGCCTGATATATTGTCACGTTCTTCATGACATCTTCATTTGCACCATTGAGGAGCCCCTCACACTTTGGGAATGTAAGGCCTGTGGTGTGTGTAGCTCTCTGTCTCCATACCAAACATCAGCATGGTAAACATGTTTTCATATGTTAATAAAGGAAAGATTCAAAACTTTTTGAAGGGCCCAAATTTGTTTATCTTTAGCGGAACAAATCATCACACTGTAAAACTCGTGAAGCTCCGAGCTAAATCATTTAGATCGACCACAACCTTCACCAACATGCACAGCCCAGCTCCAACACAATAAGAAACAACAGCAGCCGGAGACACAAGCGCTCATTCTATACAGCGATAGGATGGCCTCATGTTGATTAGGACTTAATCCTAATCCTAGGCGTGACTTGATCCTTTTCACCCCCTACAGCGACCCACCTCTTGGGCCTGGTGATCCAGGCCGGCTGTGGTCCACTGATGGCGGCTGATACCTGTCATCTAAAGTCGACAACACAAACACAACTTTACCTTGCAGAGCGGGGGAATGTGAAGCCTTGTGTGGATTATTTGGAAGAGGAAGCTTGTCCTTTTTTTTTTTAAAGATTAAAACCCAAAGTGAACTTCCTTTTCCTTTTTTTTTAGCAATTTATTTAGTGCTCTACTTCTTTGACTCTCCACCTGGGGGCACTAAACAGTGTCAAATCACACAAACCCTGCAGCAAAACTCATTTTTCAGGTCCAGACAAGCACCCTTATTCACATATTTCTACACAAATACACAAACATTTCTCTGGCAGGAGCTGCTGTATGATTAAAAACTTCCATGACAGGTTTTTTCTGCAGTGTTGAGTGTCTTGGCAGCAAAAAAGTTCTTCCAATGAGCTTTTTTTTTTTTTTACCTGTTTCTTTGAGTCTGGTTCCTTGAGAGGTTATCACAGGGGGTTCAGGTATTGGCTTGAAGGAAGCAGGTGTGGTCTGGAAGAAGAATAGGATAGTTTAAAACATCTGCAGCCAAACATGCCAGAATAAATACCCACACTTTAACGCCCCACATCAAAAGTTGTCATTGATTTATTTCCACAGTGAACTCAAGCTGCTCCGAGCAACGTTTTTGCATGCAAGCTACTCGCGGCTCGATGTTCAACATGTTTATTCATTCAGTTTCATTCTTGTCAGGTGTATTCAGAGGCACAGAAGGGGGATAGAGATTTAGCATGTCCAGTTGTTGGTAGTGTTGGAGAGGAGGTAACATATGCCTGTATAAGGGCATTCGAATCAAGTCTGTATCGTTAGCACGTTGCGCCTTCAAACGTGGTCTAAATGAGGCTAAAATAATCCTGTCCACACAGTTTGATCTGCTGATCCTGGATGAAGATGTCTTGAATAACAGTGTGCTTTTATTTTGAAATAAAGGCAAAATGAGAAGCAATTCATACAATATGATTGGCTGATCATGATTGGAGCTGATTAGTGCTGGGAGTTCTTTATTAAAATTATCATTTTATTTATTGTGTATCAATAGATCATGATGATTTTATTGTACAATTACCTGCAGGTTCTCTTTTAAAATCATGCATTTGTATTTTAAGTAGCTGCGAGTCGCCATCACTTCGCTCTAAGCTGCTGCAACAATGATGCTCATTCATGTGCTTTTATATCTAATAACTGCAGGTTAATGTTGAGCAGATACAGACTGACCTTCACAGTTTGTCCCGTCTGTCTCCTGTCGCCTTCACCGCTGCCAAAGTCACCAGAGGCCTTTGAGACAGAGAGATGTTACACTAAAATCTTCACACTCTTTGACTGAAATATCAAAAGAACAATATATAAGTACTCACGGCGTCAGAGTCGTCCTCGTCGTCACACAAACGCTCTGCAGCCCGAGAGTTCCCCACCACTGTCAGCTGTGCAATGTCACCCTACAAACACACAAACACACATTAATTCAGTTTATTCCAGCGTGAGGGTTGTAGCTGTCTCTGAATACTCTAAGTGAAATGACTCAGCAGCATCTTCGAAAGATCTTAAATCCTCGATACAAGCTCTTCATGGTGCTTGACAAATGAGGATATTGTGCCTTAAAGACCCGTTTGTGCCTTTGAAAATGTATTTTTAAGTGATTTTGGCTGCTAAGAATAGAACAGATCTGCAGAAATCTTCACTTCAAAAGCCATGTGACCTTCACATGGGTGCCTGAAGCCAAAGGTCAGAGGGCAAGCAATATATTTACAAGAACGAGGAGGGTCAAGTCTGCCCTTCCTGTTGCCTGTGACCCGAACGTGCCGTGAGGTGCCACAGGGAGATATTAAGACAGATCTGAACCAAAGAAAGAGGTCACACTCACACACCTGCTCTTTTAGCACATTGTGTATTATTCTGACTTTTTCCGGGTCCCGTGGGTGACATTTGGAGGAGGATTCATTGCTGTTTTTCACGCATTAGTGTCAGAAATGTGATGAACAACCATCTCTTCACTACTCGAGCATTTCCTCTGCTGGTACCCTGGAGTTTATGGCTCCTTCTTTTCCAAATGCTAGTTGCTAAAATAAAAGTGTGAACCTCAATTTTTTTTGTCATCTCTAATATACACATGATGCAGTCTATAAAACTGACCATTTACACAGTCGTGAAGTAAATTTACTCATTAAAGCTGCTGAAGTTGTCAGACTATAGGAATATTTTCAAGATATTTATCATTGAATATGTTCGAATTTTCCAAAGTCTAAGATACACTGAAGTGCCTTAAGCTATCAGAGGACTAGAAAGCGCTATATATAAATGTATATAACATTACCTGGAACTTGTCAGCATCGGCTCCTCCTGCCTGACCCACAAAGATCCCTGCCGCCGAGTCAAACTCCATGGGATCGGGCGAACGCTCAAACTTCATCACCTGTGGCTCCGAGTCGCAGCCCTGGTAGAAAGTCACCTGCTCCTCGTAGACAGACAGTGAGAAGCGAGACCAGGTGTCCACCATACTTGGCACGTCAAAGCTGGCCGCCTCATACGAGGCCTCGGAGTCAGGCTCGGTGTAGAAGAACTGCACCTTCTGACGGCCGTACTGCACCGCACTGAGCTTGATGGCAATGTGCATGAGCTTCTGGGCGCCATCGGTGATGGAGAAGAGGACGGCAGCGGCGGAAGTGGCAGGCTTGATGTTGAAGATGAGGGAGAAGTGGCGATAGAAAGGGTTGGGGACGTGGGCCAAAGCTGGCTGACCTGACACTGCATCAGGGGTGAAGGTGTAGGCGACCTGCCCTGTCGGCATGTAGGTCCTGGTGATATCATCTGGTGGAGGGTCTCCGATTAGCTGGAGCAAAGAAAGGCCGCTCTCCGCTGGAGAAGACAGGAAATTAAGATTCAGTCAGAAAGTTTATATAATTTAAAGAAAAAAATTAGACAGGAGTCGCCTTCAAGCGCAGATCTACATGAATTAAGTGTGCATACAAGCCAAACACAAGCAAACATAAGCTAGAGAAGTCAAATATTTGTTGACCTAATAACAAAATAGCAAAGCCAACAAGAAATACTTTCAATATAGAACATATTTTGTTATTATATCTCCCAAAACACCATTAAAATGTGTGTAAACCTTTAAATTAATGACTCAGAAGTAGGAGCTGATGAGGTACACTTGAAGGCAGCATGAGCCAGTCTAAAGCACAGAAATGATCAGCAAAACACAAGTTCTTTGGAAAGGAAAACTGTTAATTTGTTAGCAGTTCAGAGCATAACATTTGGATAAGAAATTACCCAGAATGCTTTATCAGTCTCTAAGAAGACATCGTAGATCCCTATGTATCCTTTTGTGGTTAAATTTGACATGTTTTAAGAGAAAACACGAGATAGGATGTGTTAAAACTTCTTAAAATGCATGGGGTGTCACTACAGGGCGTTAATGAACTGTTTTAAATTGCCTCGGGAACCACAAACCTAGACCACAGGTCAAACAGTACGCCATTGTTACAGTGGGCTTTAAAGGGGGTAAGAGAGCTTGTTGGATTCAAGCAGCAACATCCGTAGCTGTGAAGTCAAGCTTACACAGGAAGTGCCAAAAATTGCAGTTCCTCAAATGTCCACTTGAAGCTGGCTCCAGAAGTGAGTCAGTCTCCATAAGCCCCCATGTTAAAATGTCAAAATTCACAGCCTGGTACAAAAAACAGTTTTGGTCTCTATAGCTAATTTCCCCGTTCTTGACAACTGTACTGAGGGTTAATTTATATACAACTCACCTGTTCAGATTATATTAGGTTTAAAGTTATGAATAATTAACAGCTTGGATGCTTTGATTGACAGATAGGTGCCATTACAGATGGCTTGTTTGAGCAACCAGGCGTCATTCAGCCTTCAGAAAACCTGTGGGTGACATGACGGATACAACGTCCGTTCTTTATGCTGTCAGTTATGATCCCCTGTTGCCAGAGTAATTAATGTACAGATTGAGAGTGGTATCAATCTTCTCATTGAACTAACTGAACTGGGTGACG